>NW_025336346.1:16475049-16563222 GCF_004798865.1 Varanus komodoensis
AGGGAGTCCTTCCTTCTCATTAGGTGGCCAAAGTATTTGAGTTTCATCTTCAGTATCTGGCCTTCTAAAGAGCAGTCAGGGTTGATCTCCTCTAGGACTGACCAGTTTGATCGCCTTGTGGTCCAAGGGACTCGCAGGAGTCTCCTCCAGCAACACAATTCAAAGGCCTCAATCCTTTTGCCCTCAGCCTTCCTTATGGTCCAGCTTTCACAGCCATACATTGCAACTGGGAAAGCCATGGCCTTGACTATATACACTTTTGTTGCCAGGGTGATGTCTCTGCTTTTTAGCTTTTTTAGTCTCTGCTTTTTATAGCAACCTATATTGTGTTAAAAAAAAGCCTAACTACACATCACTTGAAGTCTGACCTGCTGATGACTGACCAGGAAAGGAATATTGTGGCTGTGATAAATAGCTGAATGGAAATGGCAATCTTTGGTAGGGTGCAGCTGCTGTGAAAAAGGCAAATTCCATGTTTTGAATTGTTAGAAAAAGAAGCAACACTAAAACTACCAATATCATTACACTTTTACATAAGTCAGTATGGTGAAACTAGGGATGGAGTCCTATGCACCAGGGCGGGCATCACACACCACTGCCCTCACCTCAAATTCAGTGTTTAAAAGGTTTTTCTTCAGGGGGTTTTTCTGTACTGTTTATAGAGAACAAAATGGGTCAAAATTACCTTGTTTGAAAGCTAATTTTGTCCATCTGGGCATTCCATAGCCACTGTGGATGCCATTTTTAAATTTATTTCTCAGTACGCGCACAGTGATGCAGGCCATGGCTAGGTTCATTGGCCACAGATTGCCCAGGCATTCATGTAAACTCCTGGTCATTGCACTGGGAAAAGTAAAGGGCAACAGGCAGGCATTATCAAGGTGTGAAGCTACTTTCTCATGAGGAAACAAGCATTTGGGGCTTTCAGTTACAGTGAAAAAAAAGGAACAAAGAAGGCGGAGCAGTTATGTTGCAGAATATAGAAAAAATGAAAACTCTTATAACAATATAATGTGGGTCCTTCCAATTGAGCTGAATCTTGGGAGACACAGGATAGATCAAAAGAAGTACTCCTTCACAAAGCATAGTAAAACAATGGGATTTGCTATCACAAAATGACATGTTACACAGCAATCTGAACAGGTTTAAAGAGAGTGGGCATGGCAGACAAGTCCATGGAGGCTATGGCCACTACTTTTTCTTATTATATTTTGCTCAATACCAATTGCCAAAGGATACAAAGTGGAGAATAGTCTTGTATTCATACCCTGCTCTTAGGCTGCACATAGGCAACTGGTTTGCTGGGATGGGAGCAGAATGCTGGACTAGATAGGTCTTTGGACTGGCTATTGAGCATGGCTTTTCTTGTGTTCTTTAGGGCCAGCCATGTCCCCACTGTCTTGGCAATGGCACCATGGGTGGCATAGATAACAGAGGGTGTTGATACTACAGAGTCAATCCTGACCAGCTGCTTGTCTCTCAGATCATTTTCAAGCATGGCATAAGGGTTCTTCTTATCTAAGCTGGAACCTGACCCAGCCAACTGACAGGCAGTATCTTCCGCAGGCAGGAATTGGACAACCTTACCACTGAAGCTGGCGAGCCGAAACCTTTGTCCAGATGGCTCTCCAGGGTCTCTGGCAAAGAGTCTCAATCCTAGTACCTAAAATCTTTTCTCTAGAAACTGTTAGGAATTGAACCTGAGATAAACAGCATGGATACAGCCATTCAGTTATGATTCCTCCCACAGACCTTCTTAGGAGCTTAGGAAACAGCAAACGCATGGCTCTGCCAGAATCAAGTTGAAGCACATTTTCAGGATGCCAAATTTAGCAAGATTGCTATGCTCAACAAAAGGATTATGTATCATCAAGAGCATGTATAAACCTGCACTATTGCTCACTAACTTTAGAAGTCAAAGGCAGGTGTAGGGATGGGAAAACAATGCATCCAAGTGTAATTAGCATCTGAGTTAAACCTCTTTTAAAAAGAAATGTAAACTGCTATTTAAGGGATCAAAACAGATACTGTTTAGTGCTTTCAGAGTGTACCTTGTAATCTGGCTACCTTGTCTAGTTTCCTTTTCATTTGCTTATCTTATCTTTAGCTTTAAGCATATCAAGTTTTAAAAGGTTTCCTGAAACAGGAAAGAGACAAAATTACCTCCCAGTAGTCTCATCTGTTGTTACTCACTCATGCCTTGTTAGAAGCAGATGAAAACCTTTTCAGTCATTTACTACAAAACAAAAACATAGGCCAACCAGAGAGAGTAGAGAAATTTATTTACTATAGTGCAGTGGTCTGCAACCTTCTGGGACATGGGGGCCACATTAGAGTGCCCAATGCCTAAAGAGGGCCACATCTTAAATTAAAATTATTAACCTACTGATTTAGATCAAAAGTAAGCATTCAGAGGTCAATGAAGAAGAAATGCTAACTTGAATGTAATCCATTTTGGAACATGTTTTACATGCTTACCTAGTCAGTTTGATTTTTGTGGCTGTTTTCTGTTAGCCAAAGCGTTAATGTCCAAGTTGAGGTTTGTGACAAGATACCCTTAAAATGTTGTGTAAATAATCACCTATAAGTCTGGGCCTACACTTGGTCCACTTGGAAACTTTTTCCAAGTTTCATCTTGGAAAAAGTTTGTTCACAGATACAGTGGTACTTTGGCTCATTAACTTAATCTGTTCCAGGACTCTGGTCGTGACCCAAATTGGTTGTGAGCAAAGTTAAATTTCCCCATAAGGTTCAATGTAAATAAGGTTAATCCGTTCTGTAACTATTTTTTTATCAGAAAAATGTGAAGCAAAGTGACAAACAACAACAAAGCTTGCGGCCATCTCCTCTCCACCACCCTGAGCAGAGCATGAGCGCGGCCATCTCCCCGCCCCCCCAGTCTGGTGCACTGGGGGGGGGGATAGGCACAAAGGTGGGCGTGCTGGGGGGGAGGCGGGTGCGCTGTGGGGGAGAGACGGGCATGAACGCAGGCACACTTGGGCGGGGAGGTGGGCACAATCGTGCTGGGGCGGGGGGGATGGCTGAGATCATGGTTGCGTGCTCCTGCAGGAAAGACAGGCGCGATCTCAGCCATCTCCCCCGCCCCAGCACAATCACGGCCATCTCCCCACATCATGGTTGTCACCCAATGCAGTTCACAACCTGAGTCAAAATTTTTATGAAATTTTGTTCGTGTCCCGATTTGGTCATGAACTGAGGCGTGCATGAGCTGAGGTACCACTGTATATGTGGTGCCAAAGACTGTAAACATGCCTGCAGCAAATTTCTTTAGGTTGATAAATAGATCAGGAAGACCACAACAGAACTCTAACTAACTATTTTCTTTATAAATCTCTGAGATGATCACTGGTTTGCAGATCAATTAGTTCCATCTGAAAAAAGACAATTGCATCTTCTGGTGCTACTTCATAACCATAATCGTGCGATAGCGATCGTGCTTGGGCGGGGAGACGGGCGCAATCGCGCTCGTGCAGGGAAGATGCCCATGATCGCGATCATGTTCATGCTCAACATGGCCGCGATTGTGGTCATCACCCAATGCGGAGATCGCGAATTGAGGCAAAATTTTTCAGAAATTTCTGTTCACAACCTGATCTGGTTGTAAACTGAGGCGTTCATGAGCTGAGGTACCATTGTACTTTAATAATTGGGGGCCCTCCAAAAAAAGGGCAGGTAGAGAGAGTGAGCAAATGAAAGGGTAGCCTCCCACCTGGAGCAGCGGATACGCCATTAGGTCAGATTCAAATTACATGCAGGGTGCACATACACCTCATGCCAGCCAAGCCTCCATTATGAGAAGCAAAATGGCAGCTCGGGTAGGGGGGACTTGAGTGGAGGGAGATGTGCGAAGGGGCTTCCCTGCTAAGACAGTGCACCTTCCCTCTCAACCCAAGAGGCCGCTCACCGGCTCCCTCAATCCTGGATGCACGAGAGAACTCCTAGGTGGAGGGAGTGCAGGGAGAGAAGCGAAAGCAAGCAGGGCAAAAAGTCAGAGCAGCCAGCTCTGGCTGAGAAGGAAGAAGGCTTTTGCCTCAAGCAGCAACCCCATCGCCAACCTTGGAAGCCACTAGGAGGAGCCTTGATGGGCAGGGCCTCTAGAAGTGTTCAGTGTGCAGAACACTTTGCATCCTTTTTGCAAAAATACCAGGCTGTTTACTCTCCTCCTGCTGCTTTTCTGTTTTGCAAAAGCAGGCCAGACACTTCCTGAACCCATCCACGCCGCTACTTTATCTTTTCTGCACACATAGATAGCTTTCAACATGGTAGTGCTCGGAGAGGGAGAGTGAAAAAGCAGAGTGGTACAGGAACTTGGGCTCCACTGGCTAGCACAGCACCCAAAATGCTAGTATGGAGGGTAAGATCGGGGGGGGGGGTGACAGAAGGACCAATGGAGACCAGAAGAAACAATGTTGCTCTTGTGTTTTGGTCAGAAAGGGACAGGAAAAACAGCAGTAGACGGTGCTGCTTGAGGCAGTGGCTTTCAGGAAAAATTCCTTGGTGGTGATTGCAGCCCTTCTACCTGCTTGTTTACTGCTAAGAAAGAACTTGGGGGGGGGGGCACAAGCAGCCCATGTGCCACAGGTTGGGAACCCCTGCTCTAGTGGTTCTTCTCCCCCCCCCCCACCTTTTGGTAGCCTCTTGCCTTAATCCGCTTTACTAGCATTTGTTTATTTTATTCATTAGCAGTAGTTACATACCATTTAATACCATAAAATCTCTATGCAGTTTACATGCATGCCATGGATGCTTGCAATAAAAGAACACACCCCTTCTCCTGGCTTCACAGCCTTTTTCCAATTTGGTAGTTTCTCAGGTTTGTGTATCTTGTCTCAATTCTTAAAAGCTGAAATGCCTCTCCTAAGGCTTAGTTACTGGCAATGAGAGATTTTACCTAAACACTGCTGGTATTTCAGTCCTATCACATTCTACCCAGGCTCCATCCATCACTGGAATGCCACCTCCAAGGTTCTTTGTACCATGCTGCCCTTCCAAACATCCGTTGGCCACCAGGACAGTTTTCAACATTAAACTACCAAATTAGGACCAAGTTATACAAACAGAGAACAAAAAGTCCACAAAGGATCCATAGCTGGTAGGAATGAAGACAAATCAAAAGCCTGGCAGCAAAAATTTAACCATCCACAAATACTCCTGAGTTTCTCAACGCATACAAAACAGAATGCGTGGAAAGGGCAGGTTTATTAATGCTGGAAATGAAAGGGGCATGTTCTTGGCATGCATTTCAGGGTCAGGGTGGCATGGATCCCTTCAGCTGGGCTGAGTACTGGGAAAGGCCTCCAGAGCTGGAAGGGCTGATCTCAAGGTAGCTCCCCAGGTGTTCAGGCAGACCCTGAGGACAGCCAGAGTCCCCAAGTGCTGGGAGGCAGCATGGGACAGGAGTACCAGGAGCCAGACAAGCCTGGAACAACCATGACCCCCTGACACATCATCAGGAGAGAAGGGCTAGCCAACTAGAGGTATGTCATCCAGCATAACCCTGACCCAGGCCCTCCCCTAAGGTACTTGATGAAAATGCACTATCCACCCCCAACACCATCCACCACCACCAATGAAGGCCAGAAGCAAAGCCAATAAAGGCCAGAAACAGAGCCAGGCAGGAACAGGGGGGAAAGACAGGACCTGCTAAAATACTCAACAGAATCAAGTGGCACAACTTTCCCTGGATTGTGTCATTTTAGGCTGCAGGTGTGGGTTGCATACTTGAATACTGTCCCATAAAAAAGAAAGCCTTGTATAAAGAAAATCACACATCACCTCTGTGAAGCTAGTTAGCACTTGTGAAGGAGCATTTAAGCATGCAGTTCTATGTACAGCCTGAGATGGGACAGTTCAGGGAGAAGCTTTATCATTTGATCGTGTTGATAGATAAATCTGGAGCAAAGAGAAAAAGGAAGAAATTTGGGAAGAGGAAGCAACCAAAAACTGGGCACTGTGTAGTGGAGACACTTGAAAAGTATGAGCAGGCAGTATGACTATAAGTGACAGGGAGACAGCAAAACCCAAACTGAAAATGGATAGAGGACACAAAGGGTATAAGCAAAGGCAACCCATTCACCTAAGTGGGCCTTCCAACTCTGTTCCTCTCACCTTTGATGTCTGGCTACTTTAGAAACTCAGAAAACACACATCAAAGGGTGGATACCAAAGGCTACGGCCCTTTGCAGGAGGCATGTTATTAAGTGACAGGAAAAAAAATCACAGAGGCATTCCAAATTTCCAGATTAAACCCCCCCAGCTCAGACTGAAAAGCCAGAAAGCAGAGAATCACAGTAACCAAGGAGAGATCAGAACTTGTCCTAGATAAGCATAACAGCCTGTCCACTTTGGCATTTAGTATTTTGCTGTACACTTGCCTTGAAAATAAAAGTGGCTGCTGCAAGAATCTGGTACAATGGCCAGTGCATGTCCTCTCAGAAATTAACTCCCACTGATTCCAACAGGACCTACTCCCAGGCAATTGTGTAGCAGGACTGAGCCTGTGACTTTTCCCAAGGCTTTTGCTCCATCCTGATTTTCTTCATCTTCCGAATCAGCCTTTCCCAACCTGGGTCCTTCCAAATACATCGGACTACACATCCTACTACCCTAGTCCATGAGGTCTGCAAAAATAGGAATTGCAGTCCAACAGAAGAGAAGTGTGCAAGGTCAAAGAAGGCCGAAAGCCATGAAGAAACAGATGCCTGCCAAAAGAAGCCACCACTGCATGGATCATTTTATCCACTGGGCTCTTGCCAATGAAGACAGTTCTCTTTGTACCCCTTCTGAGAATATAAGGGTCATGCAGAACCCACAGTGTCCAACCAGATGTTTCCAGCAGGCCACAGAGACAAGAGTTTGCTCCTACCTTTGACTTCTCAGCAAAAAAGGCAGAGGCAGAGGCCTTCAAGGAAGCTGGAAAGGAAATGTTACCTGGACAGAAGTCTTGCAAGTGTGTTTTCAAGGCCCACATAATGGATTATTAATTAATTAATTAATTAATTAATTAATTAAAACATTTCTATGCCGCCCCATTCGCCGAAGCCTCGGGGCGGCTCACAACATAAAATTAAAATACAAGAAATAACAGTATAAAATAAGTCGCCCTGGCGACTTATTAGAACCCACCTGCCCCTTATGTTAAAGCCCTCTATCCTCAAGCTGAGTTCTTCCAGTTGCAATGATCTAAAACTCTCTTCATTTCCACCCAACATAGCCAGTAGCCAGGGTTAATGGGAGTTGCAGTCCAAAGCTGCTGGAGGCATCCAAGTTGGGGAAAGGCAAATTAAGCAATATTCCATTCTTGTTATATTGGCTACATGAGAATGTTTACAGAAGAGGTGCATTTAATTATTAGTCTGAATGGGAATCACAGTTTCTAGGCTTTCCGTGGTTGGTGTTTTGCAACCAATTTAGAACATTATAAACACAAAATAGATATATAAACTATAAACAAACATATTTCAATTGTCTTCTGAACCATTCTGGTTACTTATCAGCTACTGTTCACATTTGGATATACACAGTTCAGTCCCATACCTTTCCATAAACACTGCGATTAGATCTTTAAATATATTCCAACATGAAAGGAAAAATCTAAATAATGCAGCCATTCATTCGGGCAAGATCTCTTCCCAATGGACAGAAAACTGCTGCCAAATATCCTAAGAACAGTAACTGGAACTGCAATCCTAAACCCATTTGCAAGTCAGTCCCATTTGAAATCAAATAATTGTACTTAGAATTAATGTGCCAGGCATTCACTATTTGCCTCCAAGCTTAATACTATACAAGCAGAGGCCTCACAAAGGATTAAGGACCTTTAATGGGCCAATGGCTAGACCAAATGAGTGCCTATCTGTTACGGTCATTTCCCTTATAAGCTTTGAACTTGAGAGTGCACTGTGTTGTCCTCCAAACATATGACTTTAATAAAACACCTACAGACACATGGCTTAAAATTCAAACTACCGAGCAGCTAAACTATTTAATTAGTTCACCATTAAGGCTTGTTTCAGATATATCTTACTTCAACTATCAATGTAACAGTAGGGCTCCAGGACTACACCTTCTGTCAATTAGCCCCTGAGATTTGCTGAACTTATGGGCAGCTTTTAATTTGGTTCAAATATTACTAAAAAGCACGTCTCCCTTGCCTGGAACATTTTCTATAAAAATCCTTTGGTCTGCACACCACAACTGAGAAGTAACACAGCAAAATTTAATGACCCACAGTTTCCTTGAGTGGAAAACGGCATCTAATGAAATTTAAGTGTACGCTAGAATTCCAAAAGCTAAAATATTAGCAGCAATAGCTTGGAAGCAACTATGCCCTTGACAGGCTATCATTTGTAAAGTTAAATAATTGTGTTAGACAGAGTGCAGAAATTGTTTATAAAGTCAGTAAATAGGTACATAGAAACAGACTCTGGTTTCATGAAGGCCAATCCATGTGAATTCAAAAGTCAAGAGATCAGAATTAGGTTGTATGATCTATGTTATGAATGACGTTATTGAAGGTCTGCAAAGAATTAATCTGGTATGGGGCAGGGTTCAAAATCTCAAATTCAACCAGCAAAAAGCATCAACAATTCTACTCTGATATAGCCAGTGATATTATTCACCAGTAGGCCTGTTCATGTACTGCTGTCTCATAGCCACAGCTCAATAGATTTTCTGTACGTGGAAGGTACCCCTATTATCACTGGTACAGATGACATGAAATCCAAGGTCAACTATAAGCATGAAACATCTACATTCAAGGCTGTGCAATGCATTCTGGACTTAATGGTCCAAGGCAAAGTTTCCATTATATTTCATTATATTCATTATATTTCAGAGTCCATTATATTTCATTCCATTATATTTCAGAGTCAACGAATCAATTATATTTCAGAGTCAACGAATCAATGTCCTTTCTTCTCCCTCTGAAGCACTCCAGCCAAATACAGGCAACTAGTAGAAATGCAAAGTGAGAGGAGTAGGGAAGTAAATACCATCTCCATGGTTCCTCTAACTCTGCATAGGATGCTTGTAATTCTCCAAGTTTGGCGCCTTCTGGGCATCTCAACTGAATTGCAATTAGATTCCTTGCCTCCTTTGCCTTTGCCCCTTCAGCCGCCAGAATGCAGCTCTGAGAGATTCTTGGAAATGGAATTCAGTCCTCAGGCCAGGAGATGTTCGATGCTGTTCTAGAATGTGCATATTGCTCTTTATGAACGCACACATTCTGAAAAGAAAGGACCAAGTTGGCTAGAACCTAAGAAATACTTCATTTTCCTGGTTCTAAAAATCCCCAGACTAGTAGTAAAAATGATATAGCGTTTGCTTCAGCAAAAGGTGTTGCTTATGGATTCCTGTTTTCTTTCATTTCACAGGGAGGAAGAAGTGTACAATTACTTGATTCATGTCTCTTTAAAAACCCACAGGAAATATATCAAAGGGAATAGTGCCTACCTTTGCTAATCAGCAGAAAAGAGTTGATAACATGGTTATTTTCTGTGATCAGACTGCCCAAAGTCTGGAAAGTTGGTTTATTTTGTTCTCTCTGATTTGCCAGATGTGGTATCCAAAGAAGCCCAACGTTGCAGGCCTGCTCTTTCTATTTTATGGTTCCCACATGAATTTGAGATAATGCAAATACCAGAATAGCCTATGAATCATCACAATCAATTTATATTGCTTTTCCCTGCACATTCTACTGCTGCTCTTAACTCACAGGATCACAATGTTGTAATCACACTGCTCATTTGCATATAGCACAACACAAATGGTCAACACAAGCTATGCCCATATTTACACCAGGGTTGTCATTAAAGAGCTTGAGAAATATGAATTGTGCAGCAATAAACACCATTACTTCGTGCACTGAAGGGGTTCTATGCAAAGAATACTCAATTCAGGAGTGGTGGTTATTCATAATGAAGTATCTTCTTTGACTGTTGAGGAAGAACCTCAGTTTACAATTAAATGAGCTCCACAAATGGTAAATACTAATTGCATAAGCTACCTTGATAAATTGCACTCAGATCCATTTCAATAGTTGGGCTAAATCCAATGTATAGTCATATAGCCACAACAATGCAATAATGTGAATAGGCACTGAGACATTCCATCAGTTTTACCATCATCACAACACTTACAGATCTATGCCTGCACTAATTACAGACTGGATCATGGAAGTAGGAAATCTCTACCCCAAAAACTTAGTCCTGTGCACTAGACCAAGACAGCAATCACAATTTATCCTTCACATGTTGTTAATTAACATGCATATGTTCCCAATTTCATGCTCCCACAAGGCAAATTGACAGCAACTATTGGTTTTGAGTTTTAACACAGAGAGAAATAATAATACATGCAAGAACTGTTCATTAAACTAAGGCTTTAAGTTTCCAATTGCCGGAGTCTCTGAAGGTAGTTTAAGTTGCTGAAATATTTGACAGGAATGCTTATGTAAATTGATGTTTAATGCTAATGTTTATGTTCTAATGTTATAATCTGGCCATTCTTGCCTAAAAATACAAAGACTGTCAAGATTAACCTAACATTCATATATTCAATGCTATTTAAAGGTAGTATTAAAATGTGCAAGTATGTACAAGTCCTCAATATTTTCTCCCTTTCTGAATAAGATTTTTCTATGTATATTTGTGTTCCAAACTAATGGTTGATAATTGTAATTTCTTGTATTAATATATTAAGAGACCCTTGCTGCCCTTTGCAAAGAACTTACTCAACAAGAAGTCGATGGAGGTTTAAACAAATATGTGAACACTTCCTACAACCTCTGCAGATTGGACCCTTCCTCACATTCATGGCAAGGAGGATGTGCTTGTAGGCAAAACATCTGGAGGGCCTCAAGTTCCCACCTTGGACACAGAGCATAGATCTTGAATCCAGGCAACCTAGGATCCCATTTCACATTTATCATGCACATCTATCCTCCTGCTATGTGGGCAAATACAAAGAGCACACTGAAAAATAACACTGCAAACAAGCCTGACCGCACAGTCAGTTGTGGAATTTTGCAAAACTGAGACTAAACCTAATCACACACACCTACACCAGAACTGTTCTGCTTTGCACACTATTGGCATTATATTTGTTTTCTGCAAAGTATTTGGCATCAACTACCCAACACACTGCATTTCATACTGCCTTGAAGTATATACCTGTTGGTGATCACACATGCAACCTCAGAGGAAATGAGGGAGGGCGATCTACACCTCGGCAGGAATGAGAAGAATGAGAGAGGAATGCAGCACTTCAGGCCAGAGGTTGTAGAATAGGATGCACTTCTCTCTTCTCACAGTGCAAGTCAAGGGGAGGATCGCATCTAAAGACTCCCCCCCACCACACACACACACACACCCTAAATGTAGAACAATGGCATCCAAGTGAGATCTGGTTTATAATGTCGCTCTTCCGTTCAAAACCAGGCCCTTCCCCAGCTGCAGTTTGGGGTGGTCCTGTCTACTCTTCCACCTCTGGGCTCTGTCACTTCCTTCTGCTGCAGGCATAGAAGAGCCTTCCTAAGGAGCTGGGGTGGGGTGGGAGGAGAGTCTATGTGCATGGCCAGATGACCACTGATCTTACGCTAAGACTTTCCAATCCATTTGCGAGTGTTTCCAATCGACTGATACAGGGGTGATGCTAAAACGTCAATACCCAAGTGCAGTTTGGAGGCAGCATGCAGCGGACCCCAGCAGTGCCAACACTTGACACTTCCCCAAGTCCAAAGCATGCTTAAGGAGGCAGCCTGCATCAGCCGGGGAACCACATGCAGCTACCCATGAGGGCCACTGAGCACTCTGTGAATGGCTGTCATCAGTGCTCTTTGGGAGCCACTTGACCAGAGCAACAGAGGGACTGTGCCCCTTGGACCAAGGAGTTCGCTTGTTGTGGGGCCTGCCCGTTATCTGAGTTTGGATTACACAAGCCACAGAAGGTCAAGTGAACCCTACAACAAGACAAATGTATCCCACACTGGCAACACCATCCCAGATTTGGACATCTTGCTAACCATCATAACTTCAAAGCCACAGTGACATAGCATGTAATTCAAATTATAGCTGTCTCAGCGTCTGAACCCAGCTCTAAAACAACCTATAACAGACTGACACCTGTGAGTTTCACAGTCACATTCTCACTCACTACAGACAGTTCATCTCACCTTTTTTGTGCCTTTTCAAACAAAAGCACAATAAGGAACATTTAGGAATGAAGGTGTTCACATATTACTTGAAAATACTGTCCCTTCGAAAAACATATTGCGTTGTTTGGTATGCCATTTAGCTCTTACTTTGGGGGGGGGTGTCGGGGAGGGGGACCTTCTCATGTTAACACAGTTAATGTTTTTTCTTCCTCAGAGCACAATGCTGTCTTCCAGGCAGTAATCTTCTTGGTGACCTGATCTAGTCACTACTTTCTTTTGTTTCACATTTTCAGACACTGCACATTTGTGTCCTTCCAAATTCTCTTGCAAATTACACGTTTCTCCTCCAGCAACTAACCCAAAACACAAGAATTCAGTATAATTACTGAGACTGATAACTGATATAGTCAAAATGATAAATGAGGAGCACTGCCGATGGGAAGTTTAATTAAATAAGCTTCTGTTTGGATTAAACTTTCTGTCTCTATTGAAGTTTTCCAGAATATCTTACCAAGCCTATATATGCATGCCTTTTTTTCCCCTATAACCAACCTGACAATAACTCCCTACTCAGCATGAGTGATTTAGGGAACAGAGGTTAGAAATTAGTGAAATAGCATCCAAATACAAGTTCAAACCATTACGAAGATTCTAAACTGTAAAACTAAGGGCAACTAAAACCATCATGGGGAGTGGAACAAGTCCTCTATAAGGAAAGGTTACAATAGTTGGAATTGGTTAGCTGAGAAAAAAGGTGAATAAGGGGAGACATGACAGAAATATGAAAAAGATGGTGTAGAGAAAGCAGAGGGAGACATTCTTCTCCTGTCTTAATATAGAATGCAGAGTCCTCTCATGAAGCTTATTGATGAGAGATTCAGGACAGATAAAAAGAAGTACTTCTTTACACAGAACTTATTTAAACTATGGAATTCATTTACTTAAGATGTAGTCATGGCCACCAATTTGGATGGCTTTTCAATAGGACTGGTTGCTGCAGGAGAAAGCTATAAAAGGCCATTAAACCTAATGGCTCTATTTTACCTCCAGAATCAGAAGCAGTATGCCGGGGAGCACCAGTTGCTGGGGAACAAGGGCAGAACAGTGCTGTCACACTCATTTCCTGTTTGGGGCTTCCTGTGGACAGCTAGATGGGCACTGTGTGAACAGAATGCAGGACTAGATGGATTTTTGGTCTGATCCAGCAGGGCTCTTCATATGCTCTTATTTATTCTATATGCCTTAATAAAATGGTACTGCAGGTATTTTAACTACTTCTGCGTTAGCTGAAAGGAGCCACTGAACTGCCTGTCAAAACAAGCAGGTGGCTACAGGTACATTAGGAACAGTTTAACAATATTTGCAAATTGGGCTATCAGTTTAGGCAATGAAAACATTTTTTAAAGAATTTGTCATGCAGTATTGTCTCTTAATTTAAAACTGTGACCCCAAAAGTTAGGCTTTTAATTGAATCCCTGTAGATGCTTTTCTCTCTAAATAAATTTCCTGTTTTGTCTTGAAGTTAATTTCCTACCACCTTTCACTTATTTTAACTGGAAAAATATATTCCATCAAAGCAGAAGCACACATGAGCCAAGTACATTCCAAATTGCCTACTAAAAAATAACAGGAGTTAGAAATGGCTGAATCATGCCCTGCATATGTCATGCGCACAGTAGCCCTGTTCAAGCATCATGCCTGAGCAGAGAATTTGAAGATGTGTAGGGAATGCAGGGCTGCACACACTGTGGCACCTTCTCCAACCCTGCTCTTCCCACAATTCAGCAGGAAGGCCTGGAGGTGGTTTCTAAACACAAGGAGAAGTCTGCAAGAAAGTTGAGGGAAGAACAGACCAGCACATTGCAGGTAGAGCCCAGGGCCCTCTCCCCCACTTAGACTGCAGTTCTTGGGTCAGCCATGATGTTGAACAGGGGTTCTTATGGCTTGGAGCCAAAGAACTCTGCAAATATATTCTGGGCACCAAGGGGGACTTTTGACCCCATGTTTCTCATGTCACTTGTGAGGTGGAGGACGTGTTTAACAGCAGTTTGTGATATGGCATAGAAGTCTGTGATTTAAACATTTCACAGAGCATGCTCAAATCTTATAATAGCTCTTTGGAGCCTAGTCTTTACATTTGAAGGATTAACAGCCCATCCTACATACTCATACAAAAGTAAATCTCACTGAATTCAATAGGGTTTTCTCCCACTGGGCATAAGAAAACTGGGTATAGAATTGCAACCTAAGAGTCTGCTCTGGTTAGTCTGCTTCCCCTCACCATTACTACCACAAGGAATGAACTCTTGCTGTGCTAAGGGCATTGTTTACTAGGAAGGCAAAATTATATGCTGTAAGGCAAATAAATCTAAGTTAAAATGTAATGCTAAACCGCTGATGAAAAGGTACATAAAAATGAGTGGAAAGTTCATGCAACTAAATAGAGGTTAGTTCTTCACTTACAAGCATCTCTAGCTTTTGAGAGCACACCTTTTGCCATCAGTTGTCAGAACTATATGCAACTTGTTAGCAGGTGTGGGTTTCCAACAGATAGGTATATGGGAGACACATGTGGCCTATTTTGATTCCATTGTAAATTAAGACCAAGTTAAGTGTACAATCACATGATTTAGAGGCTATAACAGGAAGGAAATATGGAGAAAGGACCAAAGTACTTTGCAAGCCTTATCTTTCAGGGAAATAAATGGTATCCACTAAGAATTACCATTTGGCAGTGCTTACTGTCATATGGCTAAAATATAGCACAGGCGTGCTCCAGTTACAAAAGAGCATGTATGCATATAAAGGTACGTACGTACGCACATGCACACACACACACACTTGCTGCATAAGACAGAATTGTTTTCCAGTCTCTATCATTCCATTAATCATTAATACCTAGGGAATATTTTCATCATACCTGAAAGGTGCAGTTGCTTGCCTAAAGAATAATTCAATATACTTTGTGCTTGTGGTCTTCACATATGAAATGCTGCCTGGACCATACAGAAGGTGACCACATGGAAATGGTAACCACACTACTCAAGTATCAGTTAAAGAACTGGGCCATGTAAAGTATAGCTTGTATTGAGGCTGATTTGAAAATACTATGCAGGGATTTAAATTTTGTTTCTTAAGTCTCTATTCCATATCCTGCTTTAAAAACAATGAAATCATGCATGCATTTTTAAAATTCCCTTTTAACTTATGGTTGCCATTCCTGATTTAAACAATTCATATGCAACATCAAACCATGACATGTCTTTGTAAATATAGGCCTTGGCAAGCTTTAGGAACGTATACTCTCTGTCACCCAGCATGAACACAAAGAGGGTTATATTTCTGTTTTATATTAACCCCAGTTTAGTACATCATCAAACCCTAAACAGTGGTTAATGTTAACTATGGTTAGTAGGAAAAAGACTTATAAATTATAGTTTGAAGGTGTCTTGGTTCCACTACTATAGTTAAGGTTAACCACAGTTTGCCAGGTTGAATGCCAAAAAAGCTGTTTTTAATCAAAACCGGAAGTGAAAAATCCCAAGACCCTACTTGTAGCCACACCACAGGAGTGGGGAGCATATAAGCCCACTAACTACCTTGAATCATTCTCTTATGTGCAACTTACATGCAAGCCAGTTCAGTGCCTGATGTCTGAATAGCTGTGTGAATGTATAAATGACACCCCAACCTCCTCCAGCAAAAGGACTTGAATTCCTCCAGATAACCTTCTTATTTTTTCCTCTCTAATTTGCACTATAAAATAACGTATTATTAAATAAAATATTATTACATGATCAATTCATAGCTTAGGTTCTTAAACTTTGGTGTTTGTATTGCTGGGCCTTTTCATAGGATTATATCTAAACAGATTTACAATGAAGTTACTGGAAAAGTAAAGGCTCGTAATTACTGTGTATCATAAACACTATTATCTTTATAGCAGTACTGGCAGGATGTGCCTCACAGTGACTTATTAAAGGACGAAAAAATTCCAAAAACCGCAAGGTACCACCTGTAACAGAAGGCTTAGCCTCAGCGCATAGCACAGCCTCTCGGAAGTCTTCCATCAGACTCAGGAATTTAGTGCAGCTGGGCTTGCCAAAAAGAAGGTACTGCTCTCATTTTTTCCCCTAGCCTTTTGCAAGTGGAGACGTTCTGAACAGTCCTGACCTGCCAAATTTAACTGCCAAACAGGTCAGGGCTGTTGCTTAAGAAACAATACCCGAGCTTTTCGAATGAAAAGTTACAAAATAAGGTGAGTTGTATGAGAGTGTTCCAAGTGCATTTTCTAACTAGCACGTATTCACCATCAGAACCCCAAATAACCAAGATTTCCATGACTGAAAGCAGATGTAAAATGAGCCACATTTATGGGCACCATCAGCCCTACCATTAGGTAGAATGAAGCCTCTGCCTCAGATGCTTAAGGGCAAGCAGCAGTGATGCTCAAGAGGCATGGCACACTGAGCTCTCTGTGAGTGTGTCACATGGCCTGGCCTCTATTCCCAAAGTCAACTGCTGCCCTGAAGTATGGTGCGGACATTGTCTTGACCCCAGTAACATCCAGCTACCACTCTGGTTAGCTTCCAGAGGTGGAATGGGAGAAGTGTCTTCTTGTCCTTT
This sequence comes from Varanus komodoensis, assembly GCF_004798865.1. Classification (NCBI taxonomy): domain Eukaryota; kingdom Metazoa; phylum Chordata; class Lepidosauria; order Squamata; family Varanidae; genus Varanus; species Varanus komodoensis. The sequence continues at coordinate 16,491,851 of NW_025336346.1, forward strand.
GCCAGTGTTCTAGAGTATTTCAAGCATACTTTGTTCGTAGAACTTCACCAGAAGGGCCTTTAATACAAGGAGGAGCAGCAACCAGCCAATTGTTGTAGCATGTTATTGACTCTGCGGTCTTGCATGTACTGAGCATCAAGAGTTGACCCAATGTACCCTTCCAACTCTACTATTCTATGATTCAGATACTCAGAAGGAAGCCCCATTCAGTTCAGTTGGGCTTACTCCCAGGTACCTCTGCCACATGACTGTAGCTTAGAACATACTTCTTTCAATTATCTCAGAGAAAGGGAAAGAATGTCAATGCTGGCAGTTCCGTTTACTATCCACTTAGGTATAAACACAGGAAGTTAAAAGGAGCATAGGAAGCATGGCGCACAGCCTCTGTCTCTTCGCAAAGGCTGGAAATTAGCCAACAGATGGTTTCAATAGATTCCTCAGGAATGGGACAAAATGAAGTATGTGCATATAGGGGGGATGCAAATTCCATCATTAGTTTTCTTAATACTTATACCATGCTAAAGAGTTGGAAAAGATTTCAGGGGAAGGAATGTAAAGGATCACAAAGAAACGCACACTGCAACTGTGCATTTGGTGTCTTTTAAATCCTTCCCCAAGGAGTTCTTTAATAACATTTTAATTTCTGTCCGTCATTGGCAAAATATTTCCACATGCTACAAAAAGTATAATCTTCCTGCAAGAAAAATGGAGAAGAGCAGAGAGAGGTCTAAAGGTGCCAAGGGAACCTTTCTGTATCTTTAACCACCACTCAGGATAAAAGAACAAGGGAACTCACTCCAAAGAAAAGAAGTTCACAAGATTCTCCAGAGAAAATTTTATTTTGAACATCTCAACTATTTATTCAGGGGGACTGCAATAAATTTGTGACTACAAATAGCTAGTTCAATGTCTCCCAAGCTACTGCCCTCTGTGTGCGGGTTGTAATAAAATACCCATCATCCTCAGATGGCTTATTGCAGTGAAAACCTGCATCATATTTGGTTGCTTACAGACATGTCACTTGACCAGAATGCCCTCTGTGCACTGCAAATCAATCCATTTGAATCCCCATGAGCAAGAGCACAAGCAAGAAACACACTGCTTATGGACTGCTTTAATTTATAGCTTCGCTTTCCACCTGCCCCACCTGTGCAAAAAAACGGGCTCAAGTTAGGTTAGGAGGGTGAATACCTAGAGGAGGGCCTTTTCTGCTGTGGCGCCCCCAACTGTGGAATACACTCCCCAGAGAGGTTCACCTGGCACTGAGGATATATTCTTTTCACCGCCTGGCAAAACCTTTTCATTTGCCCACTATTTAAATATTTAATTATGTTAATTTGGTTTTGACATTGTTATGCTCAGTATTGTACTTTATTTATTTATTGTTGTAAGCCATCCTGGGATGTCTCATAAAGGACGGGGTATAAATATTGTTAATAAATAAATAGAGAGTTAGTTAAAAATAATACATAGAAATGGAAAAACTAACCTGTACGGTATAGGAATACCCGTTAAGGAAAACTCAAGTTTTCCTTCTGACCATCTTCCATTCACCTTCCTTTGCATATCTGGTCCACTGCATCCCAGACTTGGTCACCACTGAAGCTGTGCTACAACTCCCAGTATCTCCATCCAGAACAGCCAATTTGTCAGGGATGATGAGAGCCACAGCCAAACAACATCTGGGTATCCAAGTTTGAGAATATGGGTTGTCAGTTGTGTTTATCTCTAAACCACAATGGTGAAGTCTTTTTCTATATTTTAACTTAGGAAGCAGGAAGCTGCCCTCCACAAGGCTCCTGGACCATCTAACCCAGCCTGCCTGGCAGTGGTTCTGCACTGCTTTGGGAAAAGCTATTCCACATTACCTGCTATATATTGCCAGATATATGGGACTATGTACGACAGTAAGGATTCTTAAACTGAGGGGTGTTCCTCTGCCTCTGAAGAAGCTATGCCAGTTTATATGGAAAATCACTACCAGAAGATGTCCAACTATAACATGAGCCCTGATCAAATGTGCATTTAAGAAATACCAAATATGACACCCAGGTTCTCCTTCCGGAAGCGAACAGCAGCTTCAAGATGGGGAAGGGACAGGATTCAGATCAGGAAAACCACATGGGGTGAAAGAGTAAAACCCACCTTCTCCACTCATCGACACAGCCTTAATCTGAAAGAAGCCCTTTCACCACCACCACCTATAGCAAATTCAATTATCTGACCCAATCAAACAATCTATGGCTGGCATGGATTAAACAACCCACAGTTTGTTATTGAGTTAATTCTATGTTGCTTAACTAGAGTTGCAGGTTCAGAAAGAACAGTAGCAATGCAGGAGCATAGCATTCCTGGCTTGTTTAGAAAAGCAGAAGCTATCAGCATGCGAGATACAACCTGTGTTCTTATTGGCACCACACCCCATAATTAGCTGATACATGAGAATTGAATGATTGGGATTGCACAAGAACAGGCAATGGTTTCTTATCATGTAGTGCAAGCACAACCCTGGTTAGCAACCATTCTTCCCATCATGACTTGCAAACTCAATAAGAACCACCTGTATGCTTGACTTATGTGCAACTGTGGTGTCATCCAAAACTGGATAGCATTCTTGGGTTATGCCCACAACAAACAAGCCCATGGCAAGAGTATCCATTATTATTTTTGTCAAGAGTGTGGCTGACAACCATCCACAAAGTGCCCATAGGGACAGCTGTCATAGGTTTCTCTGATCTTCGCTCTATGGCACAGCCTGTCCTTGAGGCAGCTGTCTGGAGCAGGGGGTGATCCTTCCTCATGCAATCTCTTCCCAAGCAAAAAGCAGACTTTCCTGAGCTACTCATTGCTGCTGGAACAGGCCTACTGCCGTGGTGATGAGCAGAGGGGGCATTCCCATCTCCTGCTTGACAGGAGACCTCTTAAGAGGTCTTAAGTGGGAGGCAGTGATTTGTTCAATGACTCTTCCCTGCTCTCAGAAAAGTATCACTGAGCACACTGAATTCACCCACTTCTCAACCAGGGAACTGACCTATCAGTCAGAGAAGATTTTGCATTCTCACCTCTCTCTTATCTACTCTCAGGTAGGAGATGCGGATGATGGCACCATGCCACCATCTGTACTTGGTGTGGCAGCACAGAACAGAGTGGATCTCACACCCCCAACTCTTGCTCAAGAAGAGTCCTCTCAAGCAGGATGTAAAAGCTTCTCCAGCCTACCCGTTGCACCTCAGGGCATAAGTCCTGCTTGCACAATGGAGACAAAGATAATCTAAGCAATGGGATTCCTTACATGAGAGCTACCGACCTTTACATCTGGCACTGACATAAATTAAATAGAAACTGGATTACTAATTTGAGAATCTTCAGATTCAGGAATGATAAACTAGTACCTATCACCTTTTAAAAGATATTGCAAGCACCTCAAAGGAAGCTTTCTCTAGGAGGAAGTGGTCTTCTTCCACTGGGGTTTGGAAATTGTCCATTAGCAGCCACTTAAAGTAGTCCAAGTTGCACCAGCTAGTCAGCATCTGATATACTAATCTCAGCAAGGAAAGATAACCTTTTGTTAGAGTTGCTGGTGCTTAAAGAAGAGCTCAGTGCTAGCAGCATGTATGACATGAGCCAACATTATTTTATGAGCCAAAATAGGTCTGGATCATCAGAAGAGTTTGGATTGATCAGTGGAGATACTTATTCTCCAGCATCCTCCCCATTTGTTCTGAGAAGGTATAAACCATGTAGTAGAAGCAATACAATACAGGCCCACTGAGTACAAATTTTGTTAAAAGAACTCATCCATCATCCATCCATTTTATTACATAGAGTACTTCTATGTATCATATCGACATTTTTAAAAATTTGACCCATGGGACTAACGGTGGAGAAATTAATGTCTTAACCCATTTGTCCACTCAAAACTATGAACAGTTAGAACAACAGAAGCAAAAACTGAAAAGTGTGCAATTCACCTTCATAGGGTCAAGATGGTAAACCATTGACTGAGTTAGCACATGATCAGTAACCCATGTTTTATTGACCATTGGTTGTTGAAAAGGCAGTAGGAACAAGTGTGAATGCTGGTTCCTGTGCACCAGCCTGCTCCTGCGATGACAAACAGCCTAGGACTGCTTCTCTCCATGAATTTTTTCTCATGATAGCCAAACCCAGAACTGTGGGTGGGATGTGGTAGGATGAACCACCCAGAGTTTGAACCCCTGTCAGCCCAGAGCTCCATATCCGGAGCTAGCACTCCATTCCTGGTTTATCACAATCACACACAGGCACACGTGCGCACAGAGGAGCTAGCACCCACGCTCATTCCTGCTGCATATTCAGCAATTCATGGTTATAAATGATGGCTCCTTCATAATGGGGCACCAGGCCATCTACTTTTATTCATTCTGGGTAAGAGCAAACAAGCCTGGTTAGCCCATTCCAGCTTGCAGGGTGTCTCCAAAATCTCGGAAAGAGGTTGCTCCTGGCCCTCTTCTTCAGGGTTCATTTAACTGGAAATGCTAAATAATGAACAATGACCTTCTGCATAAAAAGCATGTGCTTTACTTCTGAACTGTGGCCCCTTACTATACTCAAAACCTTGCTTGCAATTCTGGATACTTAGTGGAATCCCACATGGTTTTTTGTGGGCATAGCATGGAGCTGGATACAAAAATAGTGTGTCAGCTTTCCAGGTGTACCCAACCTTCTTACTGCATTTCATTTCCACTCACATGAATAGTGCCCCCACAGATTTTGTACTTGATATTTGGAGTGGGGAGGAGGAGAGGGGAGAGAAAGCAGTCTGTAGTAAACCACTGTGCCAAACACACCAATTATTACACAGCAGCAACTCAAACTCCTCTATTAAGGGAGTAACTGATTACAAAAACAGCTGCTTAAATCTTTGAAGTGCTTTGGCTATGGTTCACCAGCTTATCTTCCTGCTATTCTCTTGGGAATGCCCAAATGTTTATCTGAAAATACACACTATTCCTTTTGCCAATAGGGAAAAAATTGCCAGTGTTCAGTGATGCAAGCAAAACACATAATATGTATTTCCGCTTGTGTTAAACGCCATAACAAAACAAAAAGGTCCTAATGTTGTTTGAAAAGTGATAACATGCATTAACATCAGCTAAAATACCTTCATTACACACTATTCAGTGACTTTGCTGAAATCAGACACTTTTGCCCTAGACCATAAAAGATTGCAGTGATTTGAAATGAAAATATTTCCTGTTCACTCACTGCCAGGTTTGTTCCCAGAGTGATATAACAGATGACATCCAGTACAATAAATTCTTTTATTAACCATACATTTGAGACTGCTTTAGGGATTTAGAGTGTTCAGTTTCATGCTGAAAAAATGTAATGTTACCCATAGACTGTCAGTGTGTGTAACAAAAACAGAGGCACAGGTTACGCTACTTTGATCAATAGAGGGAGAGAAGAATGAAAATATTTTTGAATGCAAAAACAAACTCACAACTTCTACAATTCAAAAAATCAATTGTAAACATTCTTGTTATTAATGGATCTGTTTGATAATAATGTGCTTTTGTAAATCTGTGGATTCCACAGGGTGGACGGTGAACTTCCAGAACCAAAACTGAAACATAAAGAGTTTTAATACTGCTGGCTGGTGCTCATTAGAACTGGTAATGTGGCAACAGGGTCCCTATAGTTGGGCAGTAATACAGAAAAACATTATTTTGAACCCAGGAGCAATCCATTACAAGGAGGAAAATTAGGTGCATTTAATTTAACGCCATGGTATCTATGTAGCGTGTGGGGGATAGGGTGGATTTGATGGAAATCACTAGTCGGTAAGCCTAGATGTAAATCATGATGTCCTTATCCATAACATAAGTAGAGGAACTTCATTCAAATATCCCCAAACTGGGTCTCTTTTATGGCCTGCCGCCATTCTAGATTTTCTCCTTCAGGGAAAGAATAATATGATAAATCTCAAGCTATGCACAAAAGGATCCAAAGACTTGGAGTATTTTGCACACTTTCATTTTTATTGCTTGCACCTCTTCTCTCTCTCTCCTCACACTTAGTTTCTTTCCCAGATCTATTCCACTCCCAACAATCTTCTGCTATTCATTGAATTTTTGAAAACTTAGCACTTAAGAGGTAAGGGGCCCATTCCACGTACCTAGATTTGCAAAGGAACCATGGGATTAAGGTCTTTGCTGAACTCTGAATGTTTCTTTCATGACAGTTTTGCTGTGGAAAGGAAGCATGTGATCTCTGCAGACACAAGCTCACTTTTTTGAGACTCTAAAACCAAGCTTCTGTGATAATATATTCTAGATAGAAAAACTGTCCAATCTTACAGAAATGTCTGGAAGAGCATGACATTGCGAATGGATTAATGGAATTTATTTACCAAAAACTTTAAACCATGCATGAAAATACAGCCTCATGCTACATAATGAAAAACTAATTCTTATTTCATGATGAATAACTTTTGGAGTATAATGTATCTGAAAGAAAAAACTATCTTTAGATTGATTTTTCCCCAAAAAACATTTTTAAAAAAATCCAATTTAAACTTTAAAAATCCAATACAGGGCAGCATCGCAGCATCAGGTTAATCCCCAGCAGCCAACAACCCATTCCACAGAAAGGGGAAGCTGAACATCTGAGACCATCTAAAATTCACCTCTTTTTATATCCAAAAATGCCCCCCTTGCATGTCTACTTGGAAGCTGTACAGAAAAACATCAGAGTTCAAGGATTTAGTTCGTCTATATACGCAGAAGAAAGAAAGAATTGTAAACATAAGGAGCAATATCCAAGATCATACAAAATATGTCCTTTTGCAAAAGTATCCCCCAAACCTCTAGATGGACGGATGGAGAGTACTTCCTGCATAGTCACTTACCATGTTTTGGAAGCAGATGGAAAACAAGGGACGCACACGTTTAAATGCACATAATTATTAATGCTATTGTTCAATAATATAATTCCAATAATATAGGAGTTTTTGCCTGCAACCCTTGATGCCTCCTTCACACTACCCTGCTGAATGGTGCTGCTCTTCAGCATATGAACAGGGTCTGTCTCTCTCTCTCTCTCTCTCTCTCTCTCTCTCTCTCTCTCTCTCTCTCTCTCTCACACACACACACTCACTCACTCACTCACTCACTCACTCACTCACTCACTCACACACACAGAGAGAGGGAGAGGGAGAGAGAGAGAGAGAGAGAGAGAGAGACTGACTTTCCATCTTGCTTCCTGTTGTTATGGGTAAAAGAAAGGCACAGAAGTCTAGGGTTTCCTTACAGCCTTGTCTAACTAAACTGCACCCTTTCCACGCTGAAGGCAAATACTTCAGACAAATTAATGTGAAACCTACAGTCAACTTCAATTTAGGTGGATTATACCCAGTGCTTATAAACTTAAATATGAGAAGATACTTCCCAAATGCAACCATTAAAACATCAGCAAGGAAGAAAATCACACAGAAGCAAATCAGTTCTTTACATACAAATATAAATCTTCAGAAAATATGTTGTATACTGCAACAGTCTGGAAGCAGAGGAAAAATAAGGAACATACACGTTAAATATAATCAGGAATGAACACAATTATTCTGATCTATTGAGGTATTTTATATTTTAGCCTCTCATTCACATCGCTGTATTAATTTTTGCATTTGCTGCTAAACCATCCTACAGGGAAAATTCCGTCTTTGCCTCTCATTCTTTAGCAAACCAAACATTCTGTTTAAGGTTGCTCAATAATATTTCGCAGCTAGTGGTCTTTACTGAAAAAGTCAAAGGAATGAATCATGAAGTAATCTTAGAAATGCACCTATTGGGAGATACCTAAGCTGTACCCTCTGGTATTATCCTGAATTTATGAATAAAAGATGGAGGTGAGGGGGGGGGGAATTCTTCTGCTCTTCTGGTACAACACACAATAAGAGCTTGTCATCCGTTAGCATAAAGGGTTTACTGACATTTTAACCTTTTTTTTCTGATTTCCACTTTATTTTGGTCAAGAGATAAGCTACACATGTAATTACAAACATTTAATTACAGAATATTAAGACCTTGGGCATAAATCTGGGGTTATGCTAATTGAGAATATTGGCTCTCACAAAGCTTTTATTGTTAGGGAATTTAGCAGTACACTGCTAACTCGCAAGGCTTACGCCATACTCACAGACCTTTGTTACACAGGTTGACAAATTGCACCCTTTCCTTGATTATGTCACCCACATGGATGATATTTGGAGAATACTAAAACAGAATCTGTAGGGAAAGACACAGTTTTGGAATGGAGGATGGTACTGGGGACACAAACATAAATCAAAGGTTTTGGTAGTCTGGTGCAGCAAGAAGGGGCCTTCCAATTACATACCAAGCACTGCTGAGTTTGCTACAGGATACTGTGTTGATGGAATTACTACCTTCAAGATGAGATATGAAATAAAGATACTTGCTTGTCCTCTGGATCTTTTTTGCAACTGGAGCAAACCCTGTTGAAATTTCATTTGCAAACTGAACCTGGAGTCTAATGACATTCCCTCCGGGCTGATTATGCATTCTTCTTTGTTTCTAATCAGAGTATCTGTACCACCAGAATGCATTATTTGCATCACCTTCTGTGATGCTACATTTAATAAATGGCTGAAGGTTTCCTAGGTACAAAAACATAACAAACTTTCTTAAGGGTAAAATGCTCATAATCTGAACAACTTGATGTGAGATAACTTGAAACAAAATAACATTAGATGAATGGATTCCATACAACTTAGGAATCCAGAGACCACCTGCCAAAGGCTAGCAGAAACCCCACACCTTGAATTCCATGATAAAAAGAACAACAAAAAGGATTGGGTCCAGACTTAAATAGGACTTAAGTGACACATGGCTGAAGTCTTATTAATTTCAGAGTGTCTTCTCTCAGTATGACCAAATCCAGACTCAACCCAATGTCTTATGGTGCCTTAAAGACAAACAGATGTATTATGACATGATGTGGCCTACACCCTATAAAACTTATGCCATAATAACTCTGGTAGAAATTGTGCACAATTTGAAGATGTTTTAACAGTTCTGGGGGGCCACGAAAAAGGTGCTTTGATATTAGCAGCACTGTCTTACATTTGCTTCTGTTCCCTCATTGTGCCTGCTTCGTTGATCTAGCGGATTACTAGAATTTTAGCAGCAGCAGCAGCAGCAGCAGCAGCAGCTATTATTATTATTATTATTATTATTATTATTATTATTATTATTATTATTTATCATCATAGGTTAATACTAATTCTAGTTAGATATTCATCTCCCATGCTCCAACTTCCAAAGGCTTCTGCCTCACTCCAAATGTCCTATGGCTTAGGCAACAACAGCAAAGGCAACAAAGGAGGTAGGTATGTGGCTAGAGCAGCTGCTTCCTCCCACACTCAAAAGCTTTTCAAACCAGCTTCTGCCATGTTTAATATGCTGTAGGCTCTATATAACCTTTATCTCTCCAAACCAATATATATTGTGAGAGTCAGTGTGGTGTAGCAGTTAAAGAGCTGGACTAGGGACCTGGGAGATCTGGGTTCTAGTCCCCACTAAGACATGAAGCTCCTTAGGTGACTATGGAGCAATCCTTCATTCTCAGTTTAACCCACCCCACCGGGCTGAGGATAAAATTGGAGTGAAGACTATGTTAGCCACCTTGGAGTCACTGAAAGAGAAAAAATGGTGGGATGAAATGCAGCGTGATAACACAGGCTGCTTTCAACAGGAACTTATTAAAGGCCTGTCACCAACATTATGGTTGGGAAATCCCTAACCCTCAAGGTAATCGGTTGACTATGAAAAAATCCCCAATCCATACACACACTCAGGATGCCATCACTCTGAACGGCCTCTGCACCATGCATTCAACTTTCTTGCCTAGCTAGACTTTTTATTCTCCTGGCTCAATATTGTCTATGTTGACCAGCAGTGGCTCTCCAGAGTTTCTGACCAATGATGATCAATCTGAGCTGAAAGAGATTCCTCCATTCTACACTAGCTGAGCACGCAAATTCTACAATATTTCCAAGATGTTCACATGCTTGAGCTTTGGCACATCTGCAGCAGGGGACATCCATAAATGGAAGGCATCTACCAAGGCCACCCGTGCTCTTTTTACAATTGCTGATACCATTCAGAGAGTGTCCTTGATAGAGCTTAAAGATCAAAATGGGTCACACATGGGAAGAGGCAATCCTAAAATAAGTTAAACTCAACAGGCACAGGAGTTTTTATTCCTCATTCTAGGATTTCTTAGGGAAGTCTGACTGCAACTTGAACTTTCAGAGATGAAAAACTTCACTGGCTATTCTGTGATTCTTAGGATATCGCACCCTTCTTAAAAAGAAAAGTTTTTAAAACAAGCAGTTCAATTGTCTATTATATAAATCTTCAAACAAATGTAGTTAAGTAATCCGTTGGGATTAAAGTATTCGAACTTTAGGAGTTAACAGTAAGATCCAGCATTTCAGACTGGAGAGTACTATTAATTAGAACTCACAGCTTGAGTGAAGGGCATTTTACAAGGAATTCTTACAAGATCACCTTGAAAGCTTTTGATCCTGAGGAAACACCATAACTTTTTTCTTCACACAAAAGCAGCCATCACCAGAGCACAACCAGATGTTACCTTCTCTTAGATTCTGTAAACCTCCATGACCTCCTTCAAATTAAAAAAGGCAATAGCATTTTTTTAAAGCTGCAGGAGCTATCATTAGTGACGCATTGTAAGGATTTTCATTAATTCATAGCCAGCCAACCAGGAATTTTCCCACAGCCATATACAAAAAAAGTCAGGGAAGTCACTGAGTGCTTGGCTGGATCTGAATATGGTCAGAAGTAAGATCAGAAATATCTAGTCCCTCCCACTGGATACAGAGAAGGGTTAGAAATTAAAATCCAAGGCTGCCCACTAAGATAATATGCCCTACCAGGTTTTGCTTCATCATTGAGTTCATTCATGGCAAACTATTGAATATACTTTCACATTATTTGGAAAAAGCATTAGAACATGTTGCCGGCTTTAAAAAGTGTTCCATCCATACTTAGATACCTATATAGAATAAAAGCAAAAATTTTGCTTTAATAATTAAAAGCCATTTTGTTACCCCTTGAAACCTCTAATTGCAATTCAGATCTTATTTTATATTACAGTTTATACTGAAAATCTACAACTTCTGCTGTAATTTTCAAAAATAACTAAAAATGTACTTTTAAGAGGTTAATCTATCATTCACAATCCCTTCTTACCAGAATAGCTCTACTGTGCAAACTGTCCAGATAATTCAGAAAAATTGTAAGCCACCTAGGAAGGCAATTATAGGTGTCCTATATATATGTACATAATAAAATAAAAATAGCATGTAAACAGATTAATACAATTAGAAAAATTGAAATATTTTGCAGTAACATAAGTGCAGCATTAACTCTTCTCTGCTTCTTACTGTTTGACACTAGCAAATATTATTTATGAGGTTGCTGAATTAGTAAAGAAAACTTTCTAAAAGTATCATCAAAACCTAACTTTAAAAGAAGAAGGAAGGAAGGAAGAAGGAAATACTTGTATCCCATGGAACAGGAGGAACCTGAATAAATATTAAAGATTTTGAGCAAGCCATGCTTCCTTCTTTCCATTGCTGCCACTCTAGAGCAGTAGGTAGTGAAGAAAACAGAGGAACAGAGCGAGTCAGAAGGGGTCTCCTGGATCATCTTGTCTGACCCCTGGCTCCAGCCGGCTCTGCTTACAACATGCCTATCATGTGCATGTCCAGCCTGTCCTTGAACACGCTCACCAATGGGGCTTGAAGCACCTCCTGCAGAAGCCCATTCCATACCCTCGGGGTCGTAACTGTCAGGAAATACTTTCTGGCATCCAAATTGAACCTTGGTTCCCTGAGCTTCTCTCCACTGGTTTACACTTTGACTGTCACAGACTAGGAAATGCCATACAGGAGGACCCCGCATCCCCAGTGCTCTGTTACTCTTATATGGTGTGTGCATGTTAATGGAATCTTCAAAAGTACCATTACTTATTTAAATATGGATTTCCTATCAGTTTAATTTTGGGAACTGAACACCTTTCAGTTCCTTTAGGAACTGGTAACCCAAAAGCAAAAGCAAATATTTGTAAGTGTAATGCTCCAAAATATTTTACAGTAGTGATCTTCACAATGATATACTCTCAGTCAAGTCTGTCTAGTCAAGCATGCCGTTCAGACAGGAGCCAAATGTAGCCTGATGGAAACCACAAGCAGGACATGAGTGCAATCAAATGCACCTGCTTGTGCAGCTCAGAAACTTATGTAGGAAGTTGCTGGAGCTAGCATGTCCCATCATGATGAGTAGCCATTGACAGCATCCTTCATGAATTCATCCAATTCCCTTTTTAAGTTGCTTTAAAGCCATCTAAATTGGGGGCCATCACAGTATCTTCTGGTAGCAAATTCCATAGTTCAACTATGCACTGTATGAAGTGCTTCCTTTTATTTAACTTGATCTCCCACCAATCCACTTCATTAAATGACCCTTCTAGTATTACAAGAGAAGGAAACCAAGTTTCCTGACCCACTTTTTCTGCACCATGTATAATTTTATATATAGCTCAATCATGTCACGTGGTTCTAAGCAAAACAGTCCCAGCTGCTGTAGGCTTTCCTCATAAAGGAGTTGCTCATTTGTGCTGCTCTACAATACCCTTTTTAGATTTGATGATCAGAAGTGTAAACGGTATTCCTCATGTGGTTGGCCCACAGGTTTGTATGATATTAGTAGTTTTATTTTTGATTCCTTCCCCGATTAAGTCCAGGGAAACACTGAATTGACTTTGGGGTGACACCAGTGTCCAGTACCTGGAAAATGCAAGAATCATTTTATATTGACATTTATTTTTAAGTGTCTTTTATGTCATTGGAATTAATAGTACAAGGCTTACAATATTTAACATTGCTAGAGCACATTTTGAGGATTCAGGGTGCTTCAGAGGTTGTTACCACAGCCATGGAAGGTAAGTTAATATTGTTATTGCCCCATATGCTAATCCTTAGTTTCTAGCCTTCTTTCTTACCTGGGTATTCTCTTGGCTGCTACTTTCTAAGCAAAGTGCCAGTGCCATGGCCTGTAATAGTAATGATGGGGCCTGGCACATATCAATTAGAACAGAGGTTATGCATGTCTATGCAAGCAGAAGACTACTATCAAGAAGAGCCGATTCTTTATGCATTGAGCTGGACTGCTTTGACAAGTGGGTGCACAAGCAAGCCATCCAATGTTAATCACACAGTGGAAATACATTGGCATGAGTGAAGACAGCCCTTCTGGGAACCTGTACTCAAGCCATTTAAGGCTTTAAAAGTGCATATATCCACATTTGCTGAAACACTACAGTGCCACTTCCAGCAGAAACCTGGTGCATCCATTCTGCAGAAGATAAGCTCATGAGAGACAGGTGGTTTGCCATGAGCACAGGCTAAGCATGCCACACCACCCTCCCTGTGAGCCTCCATATTTTCTACTTGTGGGGAGCTGCTGTGCCAGGGCTCTAAACTATGCAGGGAGCCCCTACAAGTAAAGTAGACACCTGTCTTCCCAATACATAGAAGGTGATAAAGCCAGTAATAGAAATAAAACAGAGGAGGGAAGGCCAGCAGGATCCTGCAGTTGCTCCTCCTCAGGTGATGGCCATTGGCAGAGGTAGGGGAAAACAACCCAGTACAGTTCATGATGATGGGAAAAATACTACATGTTCAATGGGAAGATATATGTTTATACATGCGCCCATGGGTGTTTTATCCAGACCTACAGCAGCTAATTCACCATGTCATTGCAGATACTCATTTCTGTGGGTGGTGAAACCCCTATAATGTTACCTACTGCTATAACCTAAGTGTTAGGAGCATGTTGCTAATGGGCATCCTTTAAACAAATTTAATAATGTAATAAATGTAAATAATATATAATCAATAATAATAAGTAGTAGATGATGATGATGATGATGATGATTGGGAATCCCAAGAGCACACACAAATCTAGCTAATACTGAAAAATCACATAGCTTGTTCTGATAACTAAGAAATTATAACTGATTTATCTGGCTTTGTACTTAACACAGTATGCTATTTTCCCAACTAAAATGTAATGGATTGGTTTAACAGTCTCCACATCTATTATTTAGCACTTATTTTAAAAAAAAGATTTTTTTTTCCTTTTCAATCTGAAGAAATGTTTTAATTTTATTGTCCACAAATGAAGCCTTACATTTTTGCCATTTGTCATATGCTACTGAGTAAAATCCTAAACTCACTGGAAATCCTCACGTTTTAAAAAGCACTAAATGGACAAGTTCAAATCAGTTCCCTGCCCCATCATCTTTGGAGTCAGCTGCTGGAAAGGACAGCTGGTCTTTATTAGGTCTTTTAAAACTTTGCAGTTTTAATTAGCCGGTACCTATAATAGGACATGCAGTATGCACCTAGAAGTATGTCTAGTCAGAAGTAAATCCCACTGAGTTACAAAATCTTAAGTAAGCACACACAGATTTGCAGACTTGCTTCATAAGTGTGCATGGACACACTTACCAGAGTGTAAACACTATACTCTTTAGCAGAATTTTATCGACAGACATATTCTGAGTGTTTTCCTTTTTTTTCCAATAAGGTGTTATAGCAAGTTAAATGTAAAATTAAATGTCATTACAAATTTGGGAGACATTGTTTTTATTAAGATATCAAAATACTGGTGCTCACACACTATGAATACTGTCTGCAAATAATTAGTCTGCAAATATTCACACACTATTAAATTTTAGTATCTGCAGGACTTCCCAAACCACTCAGCAGACCTTACTTCTGAGCAAAAACAAACTTAGAACTGTGCCATAAATTACCTGTTCACTATCTAAAGAAATATTCTAATCCACAATCTAAGTACACTTATCCAAGTCAGTGAGATTACTTTTATCTTTCCGTCTTAAAAAGAAAATAAGAACAGTTTTGTACCCATCCTTCATCTATAGGATACATAAGCTACACTAAGGATATCTGTCTGAATAGGATGCAATTACTTCAGGGCTTGTGCCTTTTCAGTCAGTCAGTGTCCCTGCAGTGTTTAAAGTGGCAGAGGGGAAGTGGCCTGTGGTTAAACAGAGGAAATACCAAGGAATTTTAATAGAGCAAATAGTCTTTTTACTTCCTACAGGGTAGCACTTCAAAGGCAGCCTTGCCCCAGAGCAGACAATGTGTTACAGGGGCCATCAGTCATTCAATAGTATGTCAAGTCTATTCAAAACTTACATGCAGCCTAAGATAAATACTACACACACAAGACAACTGGTCCTATCCTGCAGTCAGTGCTTGGGAATATGCCCCTTTCTGTGGTCAAACATTTTCTCTTACACTCAGGCTTGCTCACAGGCGTGCGCGTACACGCACACACACAAAATTCAAAACAGTGTCCTAAAACAAATTCATTGAACAAATTTCAATTTCAAGAATTGAATTGAATTAGTCTGCACTGAATATAGAAATGCAGACTAAGATGTGTGAAAGCAAGGTACCAGTTTACTGGGTAACAAACTTTCACACTGTACCATAAATATAAGAGACTGTATTTATAAAATTTAGTTTGAATACTTAAGCTTTTCTACTTTATACCAGTGAATTTCTCTTCAGTATAATAGAACATTCTCAAATATTTATTACACATAAATATTCAAGCATTTTAATTGCTAGTGTTAAGCAATTGTTAAGGGATTGTTAAGCCCTATACAATCTGATGCATACTCAGTTTCAAAATATGCAAATCAAATCTCTTGATGAGAAACACCAAACAGAAGCAGCAGCTCAAAGTATTTTCTTTCCAGATCTATCAGTTAACTAAAATCAAGATGCAAATATAACCAGTGCAGAGTTAAGTTCTTCACAAAGATTTGGCTTTTTTGTGCACCTCGCCCCCTTTGGGCTGTTGTTTTTTATTTTGGGGTTTTTTTTGTGTCTTGGGGGTGTGGGGGGGTGGACACTTGCCTTCCTGTAAAAAGCTGTGCCAACTTCCAACAAGTTCTACCAGTTGCGTTTTGGTTTTCAAGTTTGCTGTAACTCCCCCCGCTCCCCGCGCCACTCAGTGTTGTGATCTAAACCCAAGGAAATCTCGATGACAGTCTAACAAAAAAGTTAAGGAGGCAATGAAAGTCAGTCATGCCCTTCGAGGAGCCTTCATCTGGAATCTTTAATAAGGCTGAAAAT
Organism: Varanus komodoensis; assembly: GCF_004798865.1. Taxonomy (NCBI): domain Eukaryota; kingdom Metazoa; phylum Chordata; class Lepidosauria; order Squamata; family Varanidae; genus Varanus; species Varanus komodoensis. Next base: position 16,508,112 of record NW_025336346.1, read on the forward strand.
GGAATGGGGGGGGGGTTTCCACTAGAATTCCATTTCCAAAAAAACAAACACACCGACAGCAACAAGTCGCAGTGCAGCATCCACGGAGAAAAACTTCGCACTAGCAAATTGCTATCAGGGACAAAAGGTAAAACCCTAAAACACTCTTTTTTATCACCTTACAAGTACACCCGGTCCCCCTTTCCCCTTCGGTCTAATGACCAGGCCTGTAGCCAAACCAGCCTCCAGTCATTAAAATAACAAAGCCGCAGCGATCGCCTTTTATCCCCTCTCCCAGGGCAGGTCTAGTTAAGGAGGGGGATAAGGGGGGCGCGGATAAAAGACCTGTTGAGTGACTTCACACTTGTTGGCTTCTCCCCTCGGCCACCCTCCCGCCTCTTCCCCAGCCTCCTTTGGAGCGACAATGCAGCCAAGCGCCTCCACGAGCAGCCACCCCAAATTCTAGAAATGCCGTCTCTGCCAATCATCTGTCAGATGGTGAAAGCGAAGGAGCAAAGTGCGTGCGTGTGTGTGAGAGAAAGAAGAGATCTGAGGGCAGCCCTTGTCGCATCGCTGCATCCCGTTGCGCCTATTCTAAGGATGGCAAGCTGCCCATGCTCAGGCACCACCTGCAAGCGCCCCCTGCGCCAAGAAGACCACGCGGTACCTGGCAGGTCTTGGCACCTCTTTCCCCTGTGACCGCAAGTTGTGCAGACAGAATGAAGGAGGGAAAAGCCCACTCAACCCAAGTCAGTCCAGCTGAATTAAAACAGAAAGAAAAGAACACAAAGGCTCTCTCTCAATCTCTCTCTCTCCTTCCAGTTTTCCTTCTATTCTTTCTTACCCTCCAGCCGCAAGCATCGCCCGCTGGCCCTTTTCTGCCGCCACTGCTGCCTCCTGCGGACACAGCCAGCCGCGGGCCATCGAAACAGGCGGTAAGGGAGAAGAAGAAGGAGCAGAACTTGAGCCACGGTGCCATCGCCTGTCTCGCCGCTGCAGCGCCCCAAGTCCGGAATCTGAGCTCCCGCAGCAACTTCAGGTTGGAGACGCGAAGAGGGGAGGGAAAAGGGAGCTGCGCGCATGCGCGGCGGAGTGCACGGAGACATATGTCCATACAGCTCCCTCCTTCTTCTCCCCCCCCCCACGACCCGCTACCTTGCCAAGGATATGAGCGGGGGAGGGGCCGGACAACCACTACCATGTGTTGAGGCGCGGCAGAGGTCAATTGCTCCCCCTCCACCCGGTTCTGGGGCTTTATTATTTAATTTGCAACATCTGAGATGCAGTAAAATCAACGGAGAGCGTTTCTTTCCTTCCTTTGGCCTTTGCATCAAAGGAAGAAGGAGAAACTGCAGGAAAAGAAAAGTGGGAGGGAGAGCACATCATGCTCCCAAAACGAGAGTTGAAAGAAATGCGAGGTTACCAAAGAAAAAAGTTGCACTTCTGCACTGTTCACACGTCCAAAAGGATGCAGGATGCATAGATGTGGAATAGCTTGGCCCTCTTTTTTCCTTTTCTTACCTTGTCAGTAGGTGATCTGTTATCCAGGTTTATCATATCTGTACCACTATTCCAGTGTAAAGCAAATTTCACTCAACAGGTTTGCTGTAGAGGGAGGCAACCTCTGACCCTCATGTGTGGTTGACCCCCTTAAACTGTGCACACAGGACTGTAATGCTCCGATCTCCGTACACATAAAGAAGTGATTGGAATCACTGTGAGTCATTCAGAGAATACATTACAGTGAAGCAGAAGGAGATGCTAAAATTAATGTTAACTGGAATGCCCATTGGAAAGCATGAGAGATATCTGAAGGTCCAAAGGAAACACCAACAGCTGTTAATGCGAAATAACATGATTAGACTCTTCTATTTGAAAAAACAAAATAGAAGGAGCAATATAAACCAACCACCTCTGTCCCATAGCTGGCAATTATTTCCGGGCAGCCCAGTCATGACCACTGGCATTCATACATCCCATTATGTCCTCTGCTGCTTCAGATATACTTTTGTTGTTTCCAATGGACATTCCTGTAACTTGGTTTAGTACATCTTTGAATCATACCAAGTAGCAACAGGGCAGGATGCTGAAGATGATAAAGGAATGGTCAAAAGCAGCTGTGTAAGGCAGGGTATAGAAGGGGGGGCAAATGACATCAGAGGGCTTAGCCAACCTATTGAAAGCACTTGAAGGGTGTGAGCCCTCTTTTGGACATCACCCCACCTTTCCATTTTCCCTCCCAGTACATAGAAATGAAGCCAGCCCCCCCCCCCCCACACATCACTGCTGTTATCTCCAAGTAGAGGTGCCAGTGGGGCATGTACACAACAGTGCTGGTCTGTAGTGGCAGATGAATCCTCAATGTTATCTTTGAACACTGATCCAGAACAGCAGAGGGTTTGTGATTAATAGCGTGAAACCCAGCTTATACCTTGAGGAACCCCAAGGGACCATGCAGTCTGGATTAGGGTATCCAGCAGGCCGGAAGTTTTGTACCCCTGGAATAATCTGAAACATAGGGCCCTAAAATCACACATGGCTGAGTGGAGATTTGAACCTGGATCTCCCCGGTCCTGACACTCTAACCACAACTTTGGTTTTCTCAGCAGGAAGCAAGATATACTTCCAGATGGCCTTCTGGGATAGACCTTAGCCTGATAAGTTGAAACACAACTCCCATCATCCCTGATGATGATGGGAGTTGTGGTATAAGACAGCTGGAGGGTCCTGAGTTGGGGAAGGCTGCCAGGTGATTTTTTTTTAACTATTGGCCAGATTTGAAGCTGCTGCTTCCTTCCCTCTGAACTGGGCCTCCCCAGACAGAACAGTATATTAAGCTGAATTCCAGCCAAGAATAGCCAAGTAAATTTGAGCTGGCTTCTCTCTTCTTGCCTTCCTTCTTGAGTATCAAGAGACTCCCACAAGGATGTATAGGGCAATGAATACAGTCCCAAAGCATTATCCACATCCCATTCCTTTTTGTAGAGATATTTGCCCAGTTCAAAAATGTGTCTGCATAAATCTCTACCATGCATATCTTCATATGTATCATAAACGCATATTAATGCATAATCAAGCCAATCTTATGCACTTCTATCCCAGCTGAAATAAGGTTAGGGATGTCTGAAAAATCCACAGTGTATTCTATGGAGCTTGGATTTCAGTTAATCCAACCTACAGATTCTACAGCAGAATCTCTTTTCTCAATTGCAGGTTCCACAGACCTGCAGACTGGTTTTTCCTTTATTTTTTTTACTGAGGGTTGCACAGATCTGCACTTACAGCAATGCACATTAGTAGAATGAAATTCTCACACATCCATAAAAATTCCTGATTCCATCAATGAATAGCTCATAGAATCAAAGATGCCTGACAACTATGAAATACACAACTGATTTAATGAAATCTGTAAATTCCGAGGGGAAATATGCCAAGCAGGGAAACTCCACACATATACATCAACAGAACCTAGGTCATAGCTCAAGGGTTTTTGATAATAAAAAAAGAGAATTTCAAAATATAGTTTAATTATATCAGTGTTTATTTATTTATTTAAACAAATTGTATGCCACTCAGTTGTGCCCCAGCACCTCAGGGCCGCTCACAGTCATAAGATAAAACACAAAAACTAATTACAACATATTAAAATACCATGTTAATAAAATATGGATAAAAATACAAAAACAAAAGTTCAAATGACATTAACTATTGATCTTTTTTTTTTTTTTAAAGGAAGGTCTTTGCCTGGTGCAGAAAAGAATATAATGAAGGCACCAGGTGAATTTCCTTGGGGAGAGCATTCTGATTATTGCTCTGGTGTCCACCACAGAACTCCCTAAAAAATTTAAAAGGTTAAACTATTTTAAAAGTCATACACCTGGTGAAAAAGCCTAGTGCTTGGTATATTGGGGATCATGCCAACTAGAATTTCTGCCTTTGTATTTGGTAAGATCTCAGGACTGATGTGACTATTTCTCCACTGTTACCTATTCCGGGGCAACTTATTTCTGAATATGTGTCTTTTCTTTTAGCAGATCATACCTAACAGGTCATGATGAAAACTGCAAGATTCCTCGCTGATGCTATTAAAATAAGATCTGCTTTTGTTTCACTGCTCTAACTTCTATGGGTTCTGAGAGGTTATGTACAATGAACTATCCAATAACTTGGTGCTAGTATCTAACATAAATCACAGGATTTTTTCAGTGATTTTAGCTTAGTGCATTTTATTTGTTTTTATTTCTGTACATTTATATTTTGTATGCTAAGGCCCATGGCTGATGCAAATAAAGATTGTGTTGCCTTGTCTTTGTATTTGGTGAATTCTATGCATGCATCAAAGCTCCTGTTCCTGGAGGAAACTCTCACATTTGGGTGATACTTTATGAATATGGGCTAAACCGATTGTCTAAAAATCTCCAGATTTAAACAGAATCAGACTTTAAAGGAAAAGCTGCCTACATAATTCCTTTTTGATGATTTTAACCATGCACAAGGAAGACCAGGCAGGCTGGTTTTATCACAGACACTTGAGGGTGGTGGGTGCTGCTCCCACTTCTTCTGTTTGCTCCTAGGCAGTTCGGGATCTGCAAAAGACAGCTGTTAAATGGCATCATGCAAACTTTTTAATCTTTATTTTAGTAGTGTTTCAAACTACTGCTGAGCTTTTTCCCTGTATTATACCACACTATGTTCCCCCATTAATATATGAAGTCATATAAGTATTTGGTACGAATACCAGTGGGGTAAACAAAGAATCGATTAAATAATAAAAAACTTAAAGAAAACCTTGCTTTGGTCAAACAAAATAGCAGAATCATTAGCATACATGAAATTCAGCCCTGCTTATGTGTGCTTACTCAAAAATAAGTTCCAGAGTTTTCAAGGAAGCTTATTCCCAAGTACATGTAGGCAAGATTGCAGTCTTAAGTAAGCCCACCTCTCCCTTTTAAGAGTCTCATTAAGAACATTATTCTTGCCACCCAGATGGGCAGGAAGGCACAAATTGTGGTTTAGAGGCAAGACAATTAATAGGTGAGAACTGGTTCCAATATACATTCCAGGAAGGAACAAACAACCTGAGACTGGGGGAGGCTGAACTTTTGACCCGAGCAGAGCTTTTCATTCTAGGATGGTCGGATTGTTGCAGAATCAATATACAGTTCTGACGTATTTCACCATTATGCGCCACAGTTACACATCCCTGCTTTTGGCAGTTATCAAATTCTATTATACCCCCCCCCCGCCGGCTCTTTAATACATTTACCCATATTCATTCTTTTCAAGTGCCCCTTGCTTGGAGGGGAAGAGAATCAACGTAATGCCCTGCCATGCTGCAAATGACTGGTTCAATGCATCTTTGTATCTGGGGTTTCAAATCTCGCTGGCTTTTTCTTTACAATAGCCTCTTTTTGTTGAATAAAAATGAGTACCTTTGACATGGAACCCATCCAAAAGTCATGGCTATCAGTATAATGAGTTCTGCAGATGGTTTTCGTTGCCATTCTCCTCTTGCTTCAAGCAAAAAACTCTGCCTCTTCAGCAGCTGCTCCCAGGTGGAGCAGACATGCAGAGCATGACGGTTCCCCTACGGAAATGGGCAAAATCTAGAAAATAATAAGCAGTTTTGCAGCAGGATCAGGAGTTTCCTACCAGATCCTTCTATCACTTAGCAATAAATAAATAAATAAATAAATAAATAAATAAATAAATAAATAAATTAATTAATTCCTGGGCTTTTAGCAGACATATATTACACCCAAGCCTCACACGTCTGGCACTGGCAGAAAAGAATGCCATAAATCTCTCCCTGCAGGGAATACCACTTTGCAAGGTTCTTGACTGTAAAAGTGATTTTGAGATAGAAATGTAGACTGCAGCCTTAATCTCACTTACCATAGGTAAATTTTGATTATTCCTGGGGGATTTGCTTACAAAAACGTTTTTTAGAGTTTTTGCCTCAGACTATTATCATAACTTACATTTTGGTGTAAGTTTTGCTGAAATCAATTCGGTTTGCTTTTAAGTTAATATATTATGGGTTATGTGGATTGGGTCAGAGGATAATCAAGGCTCACTAAAGTGTGATATCTGACAATAGTTATTTGCTCCTGGTTTAGAATATAATCTCTTTCCTATGTATAAAATAGTTTGTGTACTGCAAGTAAAATTTTCTTTAAGAATAAGAAAAAAGAGAAACTATTATTTATTTTTAAAGTCCCCATAAAAGCTTTCATTAAATACTTGTTGCCCTTACTGGATGTAGTTGGAGTTAGTTAAAGACACAGCAAAATATAGTACTGCCCACTTGGGGGACAATCCTATGGCTGCTGGATACTGCCCAGATGGCCATAGTGTAAGCTGGAGTCCCAGCTCTGGGCTTAGAGAAGTAATCCAAGGTGAAACCTGGGAGTGACTTTACAGCACTTCCCTCTGCCCTTACAGCTGATGCATTTCTTTCTGTGCTATCTGCAGCTCTGAGGTTACAAGATCAACCTGGGAGCTGACATGGGTGTGTTCTGGGGCAGGGAGGGGTGGAATGAGATACTGTCATCCTATGGGGAATCCTAGCCATGCTTCCAGCTTCTCTTCTTGTGAGCCAGTGTAAAACACTTTGATAGCTGAAATCACAGTCTGAGTGTTTTGCAGAGTGGGAAGAACAGCAAGGCAATCCTTGCCTTCATGCTTCTGCTCTCCATTGGATGCCTTCAAGTTGGTTACGGGCAGGATCATGAAGTACCCTCCTTTCATTCTTTGGATGTGGGCTGTCTTCAGTTCTCTTGATATCTCCCTCTCCCTCTCTGTGTTACAAACCGCTTCCACCAGAGATTTAATCCGAATCTAAATAATTCACCTCTCACAGTTTTGTGTCCAAGCTGTAAGGCTTCTTTGTTGGACTTTGTGGTCCTGAGGATGAGATGCTGGTAATCAAACTGCCTATGACTCTGAGTTAACCATAAACAAAATAAAACTTTATTTGTACAATAAGCATACTGATTTCAAGATGTTCAGTAACTTATTTCCTTGGTAAATTAAGCAATGTATAATAAAACTTTAACGGAAATAGATTACTCTTTGCCTTCACAAAGGCTCCACACACATAGATCCTCCTTTCTCTCCTGCACTCAAGTTTCTGTCAGCTTCTCTCTCACACACACTCTTAAAATACTTGACAATATGAGGTTCTGACTCTCCCTAGTCACTATTATGCCCTCCAGATATTCTACTTCCTTCTTTAGACCCTTAAATACGTGGGTCCTCACACTAAAGCCCGCGGGCTGCATCCGGGCCGCCACGCCCATTTCTCCGGCCCGCCTGAGAGGTTTTGGACTCACCATGCCTGCGCCTGTGCCCACTGCCACAAGGTGGCAACTTGCTCGTGCGGAGATCGTTTTGGACTCGTTCAGAGAAAATTAACTGCAAGCGAGCAAGCCGCTGCCTCGTGCGCCCACCGCTGTCTTGCCGCGCACGCACGCCCCCGCCTCGCTGCCACTTGCGCGTGCCCGCCCCCCAGCCAGCCTGTGCACACCGCCAGCACTGCCTTACCGGCCCATGCACACCACTGGCACCTTTCACCTGGTCCCCTGTTGAAACAGTTTGAGGATCCCTGCTTAAATACTTTTCACAGCCCTCTCTAGGATTCTATTGCGAAGGCTGCCTCTTCCGACTCTGTAGGCTTCTGACAAACAGAGAAACAGAGCGAGTCAAAAGGGGCCTCTCAGGCCATCTAGCCTGACTCCTGGCTCCAGCTGGGTTCACTTATGTCATACCCAGCATGTGCTTGTCCAATCTTTCCTTGAACACAACTCTCTCTGTTTACTTCTGGCACCATAAACTTGACTACAATTGCTGACAGATCACAATGAAAATTCACAAAACTGAAAACTGAAAATTATTGATTTTTCTCTCCTTGCTTCCAAGCTGCACCTGCACACTCTCAGTCACCAACCAGTCATCTCCCTCACTCATCCCCCTCTCCCCCCCCACTCTTCCGAAACTTACCAACATTTAAAAGAAGATAATCCCATCACACTTTAAATCATTACAGGCAGCCACATCGGATGATACCCCTATGAAAGACCACCAAGATGTGCACCTGGTAGAAAAAAGTCCCAATGTAGGTGGGCTTCCTTGGGGAGGGAATTCATCTTTGCAAAGGCCTCTACCCCTATCACCTCATTTGGCAGGGGAATCTGGAGAATGGCCTGTGAAGATGACTTTAAACTCTGGGCAGAAATCTATTAGGTGAGCCAATCCTTCAGGTAATCTGGTATCACGCTCTTTGGGGTTTTGAAAGTTAAAACCAGAACTAGAACTAGACTCAGAAATAGACTGGAAGCCAGTGCAAATTGCAAAGCACTTGTACAATATGATAATTGGGTGGGCCAAGAGGGAGAAGTTAGTTTCTCCTAGTTGTATCCGACAAGGTACTTGATTCAACATAAGGGCAGGCTTGAGGGCCAGGAAAAAGGGATCGCCTTGGTCTAAAATAATTCAGTCTCTTCTCTCAGGCTTCTTTTCTTCACAGCCACCACTCTGGAGTATTTGCATCTTGTGTTGAGTCAGTGGGACAGAATCTGGATTTTGCTGGTATACGGCCCAGCAATCTCCCTACCTGAGCTGACAGAAGTAGTGTCAGATGTGATGCTGAGGTCCTCCAAGCTGCTGGTTTTTGGGAACACCAACAGTGATCCTGAGGACACCTTGTCTTGGACAGCTTAGGATTTCATGGCCTCCATGACAACCCTGGGTCCATCCCAGCATATCATCAGCCCAACACATGTAGCAGAGCACATGTAGCAGAGTGCTTTAGACTGGGGGGCTTTTTTCCAGCTGATGATGGCAAGGGTGATCTGAATCTGGGGAACTTTGAATCTGAACCTTTGTTATTGTTAGATTCCATCCTGTTGAGGTTCCCCACCCTTACAAGACTGGGGAGCCTATTGACATGGTCCAGTGAATCCAGACAGTTTCCAGAGGGTTCTGAGAAGCTTATGGGTTATATGGCAAGCTTTCCTATTAACACCCTCGTTAATATGGAAATTGATATACGATCCAGGTAATTGACTGATCGCTCCTGAGCATCCTCTCTGTAGCAGGGCTTGTATGGCTTCATGCTATATCTTGGAGATAAAATGGGAGATGGGAAGCATTCACATGGAAGAAAGCTCCCAGTGGGTATAATCAAACATTGGTTAATGCCTATACCAGGTTTATTCAGGGGCAATGAAGGTGACAAAAAACCCATTCTCTCTCTGGCTCTTTTGAATCCTCTGTGTTGTCCAATTGAGCTTTTGAAGGCTTTGAAGGCTGTCAGAGGGTTCATGCTGGCCCTAATGCTCTTCTTATCCATATTTCCAGTACTCGGAAATGGAAAGAAAAATACTCTGGATGAATGTCTGGCTAGGAATGTTTTTCCAATATGAGAGATTTGGATTCTACAACCACAGGCTACTTGTCCTGGAAGCTGGACCGGCACTACCATGTCCCTTCCTTCATTCTTCATTGTATCACTCTGAGACCCTGTTCTTGAACTGCCCATGCCTAAAAGGATACAGCTCAGAAACTGGACAGGTTCACAAGACACATGGCACATGATGAAATCCTATTATTGTGGGTCTGTTATGTCATCTGAGCCCAGTTCTGGTGTTCCTGCATGGTAGGATTTATTTTCTGAAAACACAGAGAGAATCTACAGTCTCTTCAAAGGTTTCTATGTTTCACTGTCACCCAGGATCTGTACCCAGAATCACCATTTTATCATTGTGGGTATGGAAATACCATAGAGACCCTGGCAAGAACAGCCACAGAAGTGGCTTCTTCTAGCCTCGGATCTCTATTACCCTCAGCTCCATTGCACTGGATGTGTCATAGTTTATTTTATTCCCAATGGCTGAGCAATGTTCCTCTTTCTCAGTTCACTTTTGGAAACAGGAAAACATGCAAAAACACAGGGAGAGAGAAGGAGTAGTTATGGCATAATTGCTTATTTTCATTTAATAAGAATCTCAGTTGGTGCTGGAGTGGCTGGGAAGCACTGCAGACATGTAGCTACACTCCAGAAGGGGAAGGGGCAACCCCTCTTAGGGACTGCAATGGATCAGTCAGGAAGAAGCTTCTGAGGTCCATAGGAAACACTAGAGAAAGAATAGAGATTTAACTCTCAAGAGCTGCTGGGACGTGTGGTGAAGATGGTAGTTGGGAGCAATTTCACTGAGCAAGATATGATGTTTGCAGAGGTTTATTTTATGTCATTTTCTTTTTTTAATCTGAGCAAGGTGTGGTGGTTATGCTCAATGGACTTGAGCATTTGATAAGACCCATTTCTGCTTATTCCCAAGCCCACTACAGTGTCTTGCTCAGAAGACATGCTGGGGCCCAACAAAGTTGACACTGGTCGCTAAAGCACCCTTCTTTCCATTGTATACCCGGAAAGAGAGAATCTATTTACATAATTCTAGTTGCTTAATTTTTAAAGGGAATTTTTATCCTACCCCTCAGTCAAGAAAGCAGCTGACAAGCAATCCATAAAAGAAAGCCACTGCCTGTAGCTCTGCAGTCTCGCTGTCGGGGAGACCTGCATCCCAGGGCTGGTCTCTACCCCACGCTGAAGAGTCCAGCTCTCCCTGGCCTTGAACACTTGTCAAGGACAACAGCCTCTTTCATTTCTACCAGTTAATGTTGGACTGGGGCTTGGGAGAGCTGGGTTCCACACTCAGCATGATGCTCCCTCTTTACTCTCAGGTTAACCCACCTCACAGGGCTGTTGCTGTGAAGATAAAACAGAGCTAAGCCACTCTGAGTTCCTCGCAAGAGGAAAACTGCCAGCTGCCCAAAGGAAACCCACATGAGTGCAGCAGTGTCTCCTGCCCATATTCCCCAGCAACTGGTGCACCTGGCCCTGCTGTCTCTAGGAGAGCACAGAACATCGGGGCAAGTAGCCATTAATAGGCTTCTCCTCCAAGAATGTGTCCAGTCCGTTTTAAAGCCATCCAATCTCGTGTCCATTAGTACATCTTCCGGGAGTGTTTTGCGCAGCTTAACTGTACACCGTGTGACGTGTCCTTCTCTCTGTCCTGAATCTCCAATCAGCTGGACAGGATGACCCCCATTGGGTTCTAGTATTATGGGAAAGGAAACTTAGGGTCAGGGTATAGTGATGGCCACCAATTAACTTCAGGGTCTAAAATTAACTTGACGCACCAGTGGGTCGGAGAATTATTCTTCATTTGTTGTTTATATCCCACCTTTCCTACAAGGAGGTATACATGATCATCTTCCTCCTCTCCATTTGATCCTTACAACAGCCCTGTAAGGTAGGTTAGGCTTAGAGGTAGCGACTGGCTCAGATCATCCAGAGAAATGAGAGACATCTGCTGGTACCCCTCAGCACTGGCTGGATATGGGTGTTCGGCTGTTATTTCTAAACAAGTCAATGGCAGGGGTCACACAACACATTAAACACTTTGGGGATGTTAACCATGCATTTCAGCAGCCTCCTCCTTTCCAGAAGAAACTAAGAGGTCCCCTGAACTGCAGCAAGCCTATTTGCTTTAAAAAAGAAATTGAAAGAAAAAAGTTAGCTGTGGGCTACAAAGTTGTAATGTGGCAAGGGCACTTTTCTGCATGGATATGCCAAACTGCACATTGTACCCCACCACTAACTATTTTTAACTGTTTTTCAAAAGGTGGCTGCGTGGGGCAAGTAGGGTTTTCAGGAGGTGCTCGTGTGTTCCTGGCCTGCCCTTGCCTTCCCAAGTGTGGGTGACATAAAGGCACAAGGAAACCCTAAAACAAACCCAAAAACCTGTAAAAAGAGCACTCTGGGGAATGCTCGTCTGTTCTCCCTCACTTCCAAACTCGGGATTTGGGTGCTCTGTGTTAGGAAGTCTGAACTCTCCATCATCTGCAGGATCCTTCTGGGCAACTCTTGAAGCTGGAAGTGGGGTTGCTGCATTACATTGTCTCTGCTCCTACTTGGCTGGGTGGCTGCAGAAGATGGTTCTTGGGGGAAATCTCTTGGGATCCCCAGGGATTATGCAGCATGGGGTTCTGCAGGAGTTTTACCTCCCATGTTATTTAACTTCTTCTTGGAACTGTTACAGGAGTAACCCAGCTTCAGTAGCCTATGCACAAGCAAGCTCCATTTACTTTAATGCACTGTTCTGGTGCCCAGGCACCTGCGGACACCCCAGCTGCGGGTGCAAGGCCTGGGGCAGGAGTGCAAACTGCGACAGCTGCCACCACCAAGAGTCAAACCAGCCCAGTCGCCTCAGGCTCCAAGCACTCTTGATCCTTGGGAATAGCTGGCCAGGAATTCCACTAATGTTCTCTGTGTGTGTTTGCATCCCCCTTTGTCCTTAGGGAAGCACAGCTGCTTACTGGTTTTGCTCAGCCTGTGGCATGCAACCTGGTTGTTAAATCAGTGATAGCATGACCCACAGTGAGCCATGCGCCTTCGTGAGTCCCCCTTCTTTCACTGCCAAAGGACATAGTCTGTGTTTTGGTGAAAACATAGTAAAGATTTATTAGTGATTTAAGGAAAAAGTATAGAACAGGAAAAAATGTGGTCAAATTCAAAGCTTCCTCTGAGGCTTGGAAGGTAGCAGCAAAGGAGAAGGTCTCCTTGGTGGTATCCCCTCAGTTGTGAAATGCTCTCCCAGCTGGGGTACACCTGCTGCCAACATGGTTATAATTCCAGATTGTCTTCTATTGCTGGGTATTTCCTGGCAGCTGGTGGAGTATTTATATCAGGATTTGTTTGTTTGTTTTTACACCCAGCATCTTACTTAACTGTCTTATATTTTGCATGTTAAAATATTTCAAACTGTATTTCTGTTATGTATTTGTGATACTATTTTTTGTGACCTGCAAGAGAGCTTTGACACAGTCTAGGACAAAATGAAACCAATATCAACCAGACCCTGTTAACAGTGTTACTTCCCTGTTTGGACCAGTTGAAGTTTTTCTGCCCTATTTTTAACCAGAAACTGGCCACAAAAGTTGTAGCACTCAATTCTCGAATGTGCTTCCTAGTGAGACTCACCTGGTACCTATGAATGTATTATAGGTGCTAGGCAAATATCTTTTTAATTTTCCTAGGACTTTCAGCATTAAAACACCAAAAACATTAAAACAGCCAGTAGGATGAAAAACAAATGCTAAGTGGCATAAAAGCAGCGTACAGAAGATTAAAACAAACAAGCTGTAGTTTTCATGAGTTGAAAGGATTTTGTGAATTAACTTTATTCTGTTTGCACTTATCCTGTAAACAGGCATGATAAAAGTGCAGGATTCTTGTTTTTAAATAAAGATATACAGTTCTTTTTGTTTATCTTGGTGGCTACCTATCCCTGCTAAGTGGGCCTTCTCAGACTTGGTAAAAAAAGGTTGACTAGTTTAAATGCTGCAAGTCTATGTTATGCCACAAGAGGGAGTGTGTTACACAGAAAAATGCACTTTTACACAGAGTTTGATTTGCTGTTACATTTTTGAAAGGGATGCTGAAATTATATGAAAAAAGGAAATCTGCTCTGCAGCAATTAATTTGTTAATGTCCAAAATGGTTTTTTTTCTTTTCATTATAGAAAGTGTGATGCAGTTGTTCAAAGGTCCCCAAACTTTTCGAATCCACAGGCACATTTTAAGAACAGATGTGCTTACCGTCACAAAATCCTTCGATTACTTCTTTGGCATCTCCCTGTCACATCTGTTGCTTGCAGGCTGCATCTTATTCAGCGAAAACATTTGTTTTATGTTCACTGGAAACCACAGTGCATTTTTAATAAAGGATTGCCTAATTTGGCTAATTGCTGGTGGTACAATACAGCTAATCTATTTTTAAACATGCTTTGGCAATTCATTTTCGTTACTTCTTTCTGGGAGGTGTTTAAATTGTGTACTGGAATAGTTTAATATTTGCTGATGTACATACTCTTTTAACTTATTTACCTGCTTCACAGAAATTAAAAAATGGAAAGGGAAATGCATTTTCTGCAGCCTTTCAGCAGTTTAAGTACTGATATAACAACACGGGGAGGAAAAGCACCCGCCTCCTGCATTCCAATGCATTGAGGGCCTTACAGTGACAATATCTGAAAGGCTGGTATGCAGATCCCACCTTCAAATGAAAACATTCCTGAGTATTTGGTCCACTTTTATTGAAGCCTATATGAAATTGCTAGAAAGTTGTATGCATTGCATACAAATCCAAAGGGAGAATAAATAAATGAACTAAATATGTGGGTGCCTGAGAGAACCAAGTTGAAGATGCCCCTGAGAATGCTGTGGGAGGTGCCGATGAGCATCATGCTGCTTGTGGGCATCATGCTGGCGACTCTTGCAGGAATCTAAAGGTTGGTTTGGACCCAGTTTTATTTGGGGCTGTTCTCACAACAGTTGATGAAGAGGTAAACCTATTCACGGGCCACTTCAACCTGCTAGTGGGGGCTGCCAGAAAACAGTTTCTAGTCTAGCCTTTTCCCTGACATTTTGTTTTCTGCCTGCAGAGAATGTGTCCACCTGGGGGAATAATCAGTCATGTAAGTTCCTGACTTGCAAGCCACTAACTACCCCTAATGGCACAGAATACATCATAATCATCATCATCAATTAATTTATTAAAATATAATCAAATTTAGATAGCCCTTCCATAACAGAAGTTCTCAAAGATGATCACATGCAAATCTAACATCAAAATACAGTAATAAAACAACAGAAGATATTCACACTAAAAACAACACTTTAAAATACCTACTTTTGAACTAAAAGAGCCAGGCTAAAAGACGGTAAGATATGTAAAAGATAAAAGGTGTTTGGGTGAGACACTCAGAGAAACTGTGTAATAAACAGGTTGCCACCATATAAAAGTCCATCTCCCTAGTGGTCACCTATCTCTCTTCATTTGGTGTGGACAATCAGAACAGAGCCACTGAAGATCTATTTAAAATACATGTTTCTTAAATTCATTGTAAAAAAAATCCATTGCATAACTTTCAAACACAATGCAAATAGAAAAGAATAATGGCAAACATCTAAACACATTAGGAATAGCACTCTGTTAAGATATATATGTGACCACAGTGACTTTTCCGGTAAAGAATAAAACCATTCAGTTTATCCACAGTATCAATTATATTTGAATCACCAGTGTTTCTATGTATAGGCTCCATCCGTCTTATCCACAATATCCAAACACTTAATAAACCATTTCTGGATTGAGCAAGGTTTTGACAATCTTAACATTTACCAAGGCACATATTGGAGCAGGTTTGCTACTCCATCTGTTGTTTGTGAGAAGGAAGGTTCAGCTGGAAAGCCTGTATTCACCCTTACACAGAGTAAGTCTGATTGAACAAAGTAGGATTTATTTCTGGGTAAATATTCATAGGATTGTGTTGTGAGTAGATTTGTGCAGAGGCAGTAGGAACAAAAATATTTTATTGTTACATTTCTATAATGCCCTATAGTCCATTAGCTCTCTGGATCTCTAGCCCACAGAATAGAGAATAAAAACACAAATTTGCATATGCTGCAAATATTCCTGTTTTCCCCATGCTCTAAAGCCTGTGTATCTTTGAAGAGACCCTGTCTTTAAATAACCCTGTCTCCTAAGGACCACCATATTTGTAAAAATGTGTATGATATAAGAGGGGAGGGCATTTGGTTTTCATAAATGCCCTCAGCAGATTCAAAGGTGAGACTACAAGAGCAGAAACATATATGGGCAAAAAGTATGCTAATCCAGAAAGATCAGATGCTAAACAAATCATCAGGGCCCCTGGACCATGAACGGCTTCCCAGAGATTCAGGGCTTCAGGTGAAAGACTGGGGTTCCAGCCTTAGTGGATCACTGCCTAAAGCCATCCCTGGACTTGACTACCGTCTCACAACAAAACTGACATTACAGTGATTGCTGGAGCTAATATATCGCACATATATTATATATCACTAACACTAATATATCATCTTTGCTAGCCTAGTGCTGGATTTTACATTGTCAAAATGGAGGATCAGCCACTACTTATTTTTTTAGCTCCCAGCAACACTGGAGTGTCCCAGATATAATGTGAAACTAACTCTGTATCTGGTAGAGCCACATTTCAACGTTTGTAGCCCCCTCCTACCATAACCAAATGCAGACTTCACTGTATGAACATCCTCAACTTTTCCCCTCTCCCCTTGCCTCCTCCACCTTTTTGCTTTGCTTACCATCTTTGCTGATGAAGAGTTATGTAGGACCTGAAAGCTTGCACAGTATTTTTGCTCTCTGAATTGAACTTAAGATAGTTATTATGGTGATAAAGATTGGGGCATTTTTCTTTTGGCCAACACAGGTGCCTATTTCTTAACTGTCCTGTGTTGGGCATCTTTCAAGTTGAATATCAACACCCTGGACAACATAAGCAATTCAGTATATATGGATGGTGTAAATAAACAAGTCAACAAAAGGGAGAATTTCAAAAGAAAATTATTTCCCATATGAAATATGAATCATAGGAAACGGCAAGTGAGACAGACAAAAGCACTGAAGAAACAGGCAGCCAGGAGTACTTTGGGAAATGGCTTTGGCTTCACAATTATGGAGGGAAGAACCTGCAAAGAAGGACCCTTGACACAGTGGGGCTTCCTTCACATAGGACTGCACTGTAAGAGGTGCAAGGATCATATAGAGATAAGAGGAAACTGTCACCAGCAGAGTAGGATGCAAACCCACCCCACTGGGATCATTTATCATCATACAGCCTGAAACCTGCCATTCACTGAGTATGTATGATTTTGGAGAAATCATATACCTACCTGTAGAAATCTAGTGATTCTAAAGGCACTGGACATACGCATCGCTACAAAAATTAATGCAACTGATCCCTGTCTCTTAAGCACCATGCAAACGTTTACCTACAAGACTTGGTAAAGCTGGCAAGATGAGTACAACCTTACAGTGGAGTTGACTGGATCCTTTCCTTAAGGGAAAGAAACATGATTAATGGCTGGTGTTCTCAAAAGCTTATCCCCTTATCCTCTGCTATCCAATCCTCTGTTCCACTGTTCATAGGATGCATTAGCGCAAGGAGAGCCAGGAACAGCCCAAGACTTGTACTGCGTTGTGCAGTCTCCTTATAAAACAGCAAATAAACAGGCCCATAGGTAGATGTGGCACTTGGTCCGGTGCTCCGGCATCTTACTGCCAAGAGCAAGCGCCCTGCCACTGCACAGATTAGGAGCAATTCAATTTACCGCATTTTGTAATCTTGCCAAGAGCAGTGATTGGTTTTCAGAGGTCAATCTACAGAGGGTGAAAATGGAATGCAAACTTTATGCCAGCTGAGCTAGACAACCGTGCTCAATACTTTCTAAGAGCTCATCTGAAAATTGCTTTAGTTCTAACAGAAGTCCATGTTTCTTTCAAGCTGGGACATTCAAACTACCTCCCACCAAAAAAAAAAAAAAACCTCTCAAATTGCGTCTCTCTGGATTGTCTCCAATGCAAATCCCATTTAAAGTAGACCCACTGATATGAATGGGGCTTAATTAGACTGATGTTAGATACATCCCAGTACATTACTGTAGGACTGCTACAATCATCCAAGTTCACACAGAGCAAAGTGCATAGAGTGCATTTGTGCAATCCAGCTCTTTGCAGGAGTTTGTTCGGTTGCTTTTGGGGAGGGCAGTAAGCCCCACTGAATCACGTTTGGATTTATATCTAAGAATCTAAGTCTTAATTGGAGTTCTCTGGAACCTTCAGGTTCCATGAAAAGTTGCTGGGAGTTAAGAGAAAGGTTGTAAAAATCATCATCATGTTTTCCCATCTATGTGTGTGTATTTATAATATAAACCCATTCACGAGTTATTCAATCGTTTCAATCATCTGAACAGCATAACAATTAATGTTTGTATAAATTGGTTCCAAAACTTAAATAAATAGTACATTGTTACTTTTTTAATGCAGGAGTTCCCTGAGCCATGAAAATTACTTCAAGGTTCCTCCAAGGTAAACATGTTGAGAAAAGCTGACCTACATGTACATCTTAATCTTGCCTTCCAGGAAGTCAGATTAAGGTTTTTGCCTAGTTTAATTACTCCACCAGAGTCTTTCAGTTTTAAGAAAATGTACAATTTAATGAAAGGGATTTCTATTTTCACTGTCAGAAATCAGTTTACAATGTTATTTTTTTACTTTTTTGAATTTTTTTTCAGAAGTAAATAAAGTAACTGATCCAATTTTCAAATAATGGGATCTATAAAATACAGGAAAATAAATAAAATGGATGAGCTAATGATGGAAACTGAATTAATTATCAGAAAGATAACATCTAAGTATTAATTTCCTTAAAAACCCTGATTTGGTGATGATTAGATCACAAATTAGTGGCATTTAATTTGAGTGTATTGAATAAAAGGATGTTTCATCACTCAAAAGGTGAGCAAAATGAATGCATTTGCAAATGACGTTTTCTTTTCTTTAGTATGTCTTCTGTCAAGATTAGTAACATAAACATCCCAATTCTTTGAAAGTGTCGCATTTCCCTGTGTTAGGCAATCCATTCAAAAATGTGTGAGGCCAGTGGCTAAATTATTTTGCCTCCGTTCAAGGCTCAATTGTCTAGAAACTATTTCAGGACCTGGCTCATACCCTGAGGATACAATCCTACGCAAGTTGAGACAGAAAAAAGTGTAGCTGTCTGGAGCATGCTGGCAGTGGGAAGACTTCCATCTGTCCACACTTGTACAGGATGGCACCCTGAGCTGCAAAACCCACCTATGCAGAACATGAACATCTGCTCCTGGTGAGGTGTTAAGTCTTCCACAAGTTCGGTCCCCTCTTCAATGGGGAATTTTTCTCAATACCATAAATTGCCCTAATATTTATTCACATATCTCAGTTCTGATTTATAGGAGAGTCCATTCTGAAGACTGAGGCTCCATGCATACCCAACTCGTATGGAAATCAATCCAATCCATAACAATGAGGCTTACTCAGGGTAGTTGTTTGAGGACACCCTGAAATTCAGGATGGGGTCTATTATGTGGTGACGGAAGAGAAAGAAAGGACAGAGGGCTGAACAGAGAGGGAAACTGCAGGGGAAGCAAAAAGTCAGCTGCAGAATTAAGTAGAAGGCTGCCAACTCCTCTACGGATCCTGATCCTCTGATCTGAGAGAGGCTTCCCTGTAACTTGGTACACTAATCATAAGCCACCATGGTTTTAGTCACAAATAAGGCTCTTGCCACAATTTCAAATGTGCAGCCATGGTGAAAGTGTACCACATCTTGTTGTGCCATGCACAAATCAGTGCCAGGGGTTATTTGAGGATTAGCAACCCTCAGATAACCCAAGATCAACCCACGTTTAATGCCAAATAAACCACGTTGCCCAAGTTAGCATGCTGCAACAAGCTGCATGACAATGGGACCAGGAGAATCACCATTTACAAAAGGGAACCACAGGACAGGAAGGAATCAGCTGTGGTGTAACCACCGGATGCTTCCCATAGATACAAAAGGCTTCCTGTGGCTTCTTTGAATATTAGTAAAACTCTCCTTTTTATCAGTTCTGCTACAACTGTTATAAATGAAAGGACAAAAATATTTGCCCTTCTTTCAGCTTAGAAAGAAACAGGAATCCAACTGGATCAAACTAATCACTCGTTTGTGTCTGATGTTCTCCCTATAGCCTTTTTCATTAATGAGACAGAGGAAGAAAAGCACGCGTATGATAGAATTGCTTTGACTCAAGAACTAAGCAGTAGCTAAAAGCTTTGGCTGCTGTACTGAACATGGTGATTGGGTGTTCAAATCTCATTAAATATTGGGATTTAAACAGCCTAACTATATAAAGGATTGGAAAAATGCTTCGTGTTTCATCACTCCATGTTTCTGAACTGTTGTGTTTTAGTGTTACTGCTGTTATCCATATTTTCTTTTCGTCAGAGATATAAAGAAAGAAAGCATTCTCAAGATATGACAAAACTACCCTCCAATTAACAGTAGTCAAAACAGCAAATAGACTGAGTTATTTGCAACTATTTATGAATATGCTTCCAAGAACTGTGATGCTATGCTAAACAGATAGCTTGGAATTTTGTCTAACCATTTGGAAGGAGAAGCTAAAAGATTGTCACTGTACAAGTCCAAAGAAAAAATTAATCCCTAATATCCAAGCTCTTCAGTCATACCTGAATATAAATAACACTTCAGAATAGCCCTTTGGGAAAAAAAAATATTTGCAGGCTTAGACCTAATGTTGCTTTTGTGAAATGAACAGAGTTCCCTCTCTGCCAGTCTGTAAAATTTTGGCCCAGAATTGGGGAACCCTTGCAAATGATGTGGGATATAGTGCAGAGAGGCTGGAGATTAAGGAAGTGTTTGTACACTTCCTTACAAGAAGAAAGACCCGGTTAGGATCCAGAGCTGCTCAATGTACACGTTGGGCAGAAATGAGCTTGTTCTAAACCAGCAATGAAATGAGCGGTATCTCTCTTGTGGAAAATGACAATGCCACAAATGCTCGCTCTTCCTTTTTCCAAGGGATTCCTCTTACAAAAGTTTCTTATTAAGTTTCCCTTAATTCAAGGGATTCCTCCTACAAAAGTTTCCAATCTTACCCTTTCACTCAACGTATTGTTGCCCACACGTGTGCATTGTGTTCTCTCTATAGCTGGCTCCCACCAAGCACAGACACGTACATGCAAGACCTTTCTCTATAATGTTCCAGCAAAAGGCATGTTGATAACAAGAGCTACTGCATTCCAATTAACAAATGTACCCCTCTGGAATCATAGAACAGTAGAGTAGGAAGGTGTCAAGAAGGCCATTGGGTCCAACCCCCTGCTGTCGCAGGACACCAATTTACACTATCTCACTCAGAAACACACCTTACAAAAGAACCTATAGCAATAATTCAGATCTTACAGAATGTATTTATTTGCTCTATACCCCACTAAGGCAGCAAAGAGTAATAATCAAAATTTAAAATAAAAGCTCAGTTTAAGCAATATAAAATCATCCATTAAAAACACAACAATAAACAAATAAAAGCAACACCCAACCCAACAGTCCACCTTACACGCCATAGGCCTGCTTGAATAAAAATATATTTGCCTGTTGGCAGAACGATAATAGAAAAGGGGCTAATAAAGACAGTGTTTGTATGATATGATATTGCTACCATAATGGATTGTTGTGTTGTATGAGCCCATGTTAGTTTCCCCAGGCTGGTCAACAAATCTCCCCAACATCCTATAGTTTGTTCCAGGGGTTTCTGTATCCACAGTGGCTTGTCACCCAGATGACAAACCCCATCAGGCATATGGGGAATTGGCTACGGAGCCTCATGGCACAAGTGGCAAAATACCCTTGCTGCTCTAGCCAGATGGCTCCTAGGTGAATTGGCCACGCCAAATTGCCCATTTTGCCCAGCCTGGCAACCTCCCATCCCTGCTGTGAGCCATTTCAAGCATGCAGCAGCGTTTTTTCCTTTAAAAAAATCCTTTGGAGGGGAGACAGCAAAAGCTGGCCGTCAAGCTGGCTTTTACAATCCCCTTTTTGAAAACTACAAGGGACTGCCCCAATCATCTACCCTTTAAAAAAATGCACAAAACTGTATGTGTAAATTGACTCTATTTACCTGTACAGTTTTCAGCTCAAAAGTACTATTTAACCCTTTCTAAATCCCACTTTTAAAATGGAACTTCCACTTTGACATTTATTAAATACATACACATATATGTGGGATCTCTGCTAGTTTTCCACTTCCCCAAGATGCTAGCATTTGCAATACTGAAGGCGCCCTTGGGACATTTGAGGTCCCCCAGAAAACCTAAGGATCCTGCTGGAAAGAGGGTATTTAAGGCTTTCTAAGCTTCATTTATAAAGTGGGATTTAGAAGGGTTTATACATTTTATTTGCAAAGTGTAGCTACCAGTGCATTTCCCTCCTGAAAAGAAATGTTGTCACCTTTAATATATTTTAAAAAGGCTTAGCAAGTTGGACAAATCTTCAAACAACACTTGCAAAATACCAGCCTTTAAAAAAAAATCTGAAAATACCTATTCAACTTGTTAGAGGAAAACTTGCAGTCTTTTAACAGGGAACATGCTACAATAGTATTTGTGTATTACATGCAGCAGGGAATTTATAATCCTTTTTTCAAAATAGCTGAATAATATCCCAACAAATTTTAACATAATAATTCTTTGATAACACATTACAGTTTATGAGCAGTTCATATTCACAGTGGCTGAATGTAATAGGGAATCCTGTGGCAACTTCCTATTTTATCATGTTTTGAGAAAAAGTATTTTTCACCATTAGAAACTGAGATTCTCTGTGGGATCTCTTCAGCTTTGCCCGACGATTTTGAAACCAGATCTAAAATTTAAAGAAAATACACACATGTGACAATATAATACCACATAAAGGGACATAAAGGGTCCAGATGAGGACAAGAAAATTGATCAAGGGTTTGGAAACATTGCTCTATAAGGAGAGACTGAGAGAATATGAGACTGTATGTTCAGCCTTGAGAAGAGGAGACGGGGGTGAGGGGGGCACATTTCACTTCATAAGTACCCAAAAAGCTGTCACAAAGAAGGACAAGATCTCTTCCAGCTCATAGCAGAGTGTAGGACATGGAATAATCACCTCAAACTGCAACAACCCAGATTCAAGCTAGATATCAGGAAAAGTTTCCCAACTGTCAGAGCAATGTGACAGTGGAACCACCCACACTTGTTGTTGTTGTCAGTTGCGAAGTCGTGTCCGACCCATCGGGACCCCATGGACAACATTCCTCCAGGCACACTAGAGACATTCCAAAAGAAACCAGACAGTCATCTGAGTGGGACAGTGTAACTTGGTATCCTGCACCAGCAGGGGGTTTAACCTGATGGCCTTCTTGATCCCGTTGAATCCTTGTATTCTATGCTTTTATGATAAGCCTTGGAATATGAGGCCTAACTGTACAACTGTACAAAGTTTTCATACTTTCTACCATAAAGGAAATTCTACCATAGGCAAATAAAGGAGCAGTTCTACTGGTCCACCTAGCTCAGCATTACCTACAGTAATTGGCAGCAGCTCTCTTGGCTTTCCAACAGAAAGTTCTAGCTATAACTGGAAACACTGGAGATTTAACCTGGGATCCTGTGTGTACACTTCTCAGGCTGTCCCACTAACAACTAGCCCATCTGGTTAAGGAATTATGATGCATGTTTATAGGCAAAGTTGAGATAATTCAAAAGAGGACAAGATTTGTGTCCATGGGTAAAGAAAGGCTAAATTTGATGGCTGGTGTTGGAATATTTGATTGTGTTTTCACTGAAAGGGAGCCTTCATAGGCTAGAGATAGGCTAGACATGCACATGGTGGGCATGTTGTGATTAGTGCCAGCTGGAGCCTGGGGTCAGACTAGATGGCCCGGAAGACCCCTTCTGATTTGCTCTGTTTCTATGTTTCATGGAAAGGCCTGGCTTATAACGACCTGACTCTGGATTCTTGATAATTTAGTGACATACTAACATCTCCCATTACCCCAAAATGTGACACTACTTTTAGGATTAAGTACTAAAACAAAGTTAAAGCAAAAGAGGAAACTCATTGGCAGCTTCTAAAGCAGGAAGTTTCGCAATTCATTAATATTCTGGACCAAAAGCAGAACACATGGAAATCATGACTGGGACATGAAAAGAATACACTAAATGACATTCAATATACATGCAATTAATCTGAATTTTTATTAAACAAAAATTGCTTGAAGCAGGCTTACAGTACTTCCAATGCACTTTCAAATGGTCAGCATTTTCAACTCAACTTTCTTTGTAAATATGTTAGCTACTATTTTAATTTTCTCATACTATTAAACTACCATAGCTGTTTGGAGACTACAGTGCAATCCTCTAATGGTTTACTGTGATATATGTCCCACTGTGTTCACTGGGGTTAAACCCTGGTAAATTTGCTTTGGACCAAAGCCTTAACTTTTGCTAATATAAAAGTTATAACCTTCTGTAGGCTGCAATTCTAGATGGGGCTAAATCACACTGGACTCTGTATGAATTACTTCTAAGTAAATATGGATAGGATCACACATCTGATCTCTTAAATCCTGGTAACTTGCTTGCTGGTAGGCAAAGCAAATCCAGTTGTTTCAGAATAAGTTTATATTAATGCAAATACATGCGGAATGAAGAAATACGGGGGGCTTTTTTTCTGCTTTTCCTCCTGTAAAACACCCCAAAGGCAGCCGCATCAGTGGTGGTCAGAATCTTGGCACAGCACTATTATTTCCATTCACTGTGACAAGTATTGAGCTGACAACACACTTGCAAACACTCAAATATTAAAATAAAACTTTTTTAAAAGTCACCTGGATTCTGTCTTCATCTAAATCCAATTTTTTAGCAAGTTCTTCTCTAACATCAATGCCAGGATAAGAGTTCACCCTGAAAACATTTTCCAGTACTTCAATCTAGGGAGGATAAACAGAAACGCAATTATTTATTTCCACTGCAGGAAAAAAAAAAAAAAACAGAAACAAAAATGCCCACTAATTATTTCAAGTGAAGTTGAATCTTCTTATAAAGATTCTGGCTGACTTCTAACCCTATATGTATCAACTCAACTGAAATAAGCTAAGCTAGGTCGGACAAACAGAAGCGCTTATTATTACCGTAGATCTTTTTATTCAGCAAATGTGCAAGTATAAAGACTTGAGTGAAATAGGCACTTCTGAATTCTTCCTAATAAATGCGCTCCTCCTAAACAATGTGCAAAGCAAAACATCCATTCTTAGCTCTGTGAATAGGTTAAAAGTACTAAATCCCTACCTGGTTTCGCGTGAATGCAGTCCTTGGCCTCCTACCTCTGTACCAACTCAATTCCCTTTTGTAAGAAAGCCTTTCATTGACTGCAGAATAGTTTTCGCATTTCAGGACTCTTTCTTCTGCCTCTGAGGACTTGCTTGCATTAAACAAAGGGACTGCATAGGAAATAGCAGGAATAGGCAGGCAGCGGCTGCAATCTTCTCCTGGAAAGTCACAAATCCAAAAGTATTTTAATATGGCAACTCCTGAGATGTTGGGCTTCCTAATTTCAAAATTAGGCAAAGCCAAGGAGAGCTACCTGATATTTTCATTCCAACTTATCTGATAGATGCACACGGTTTGTAGTATCAAACCTGACCACAAGGTTTAAAAAACTTAAGAATGCTGAAGCTTCCATCTTACCCAAAGCCTTGTATTTATCCACCCACGGCCTGTGAGGCTTTGCAGCTGGAGGGCCATCTTTTTTCCGCTCCAACCCCAAAATGCTTTCAATGGAAAAGGAACACGCCGTGTTTTTGTTTTCCCCAAGCCTGGATTTGTTGGGATGATGATGAGAGGTTGCACCGAGAGAACAAAGTGAACTGCTTGCCATTCTTGTTTCATCCATCTAGGTACCAAACGCACCATAGTTCAGGTTTTTCCTTTGCAGGTCTTCCTTACAGCTTTTGTTGACAGGGAGGTTGGATTTGCCACGTCATTAATTAAAATCTTTTATTAGAAAGTTTTAGCATGTCAATGAAGATTCCCCCACCAAGAGGCACGAGGAGTTAATTGTTTATTTGTTTGCAAGTAATTAGCAACTAATGGTGACACCAGGGGGGCCACCAAGAGGGACAAGAAGTGTTATCTCCTCTAACCAGAACATCAGACTTAACTTTCTCAAAAGAACCAGAGCACAAATATAGCACTTCCCTTTTATTTGAAATCATTAATGTATAAAATCAGTTTTTAAAAAAAATAATACTACTCCAATGTTCTCCACTTACCTAAACATAACAGCATGATAGGAAACCAGTCAAGTAATAAGTAATCTCATTTAAGTGAATTTTCTTCCAATGAAATTTTAAAAAATAATCTCTTAATGCTATTAGGGTAATCCTGATGAAAAAGCTTTGGGTTTTTTCATATGCATATGTAATAGTGAACATGGTCAATAAAATAACAATGGAGTTTGGCATAAGGCACACTGCAGCGGGTTGGCAATGTTGTCAGAGCTCTGTTAATTGTCTTCCAAGTGTTTGGATTACAGAAACAGTTGAACCGAGTACTTTGAAAAGGTAGAAATGTGTTTCCTTCTTCTTCTACCTCCTTCCACCCAGCCTGTAATAGTTTGATGCCACTTTATCAAAAGGCAGCATATGCTGACACTCAGAGGAATCCACTCAATACTTGCACAAAAACTTTGCAGTACGAACCCATGTAAATCACGGATGAACAATTGCTCCATGTCAGCAAAGCAGGATCATACCCTGCCTTACCAATGCTTAATGGACACATTTTCACCATAATCCAACTTGGCATGTGGGGGGGTGTGTGTGTGTGTGTGTGTGTGTGTGTGTGTGTGTGACCTATGTCTCAAGACCATTGGAATGCATGTCTGTCATAGTTTCTACAAAAAAACTCCAACCATTTAAGAAGCTACATAAAGTATTTATTTAAAAGTTTAAAGAAAAATACATTGATAAACAGTATTTCCATTATGTTTGTCACCAGGGTATCCCCCCCCCCAATATTTTCAAAGGAGGAATGGAAAACGCAGCTGCTCCTAGCATTTCAACATTCTGCAGTGCAGGAAGATATGGGTTTATTGTATTGTTTCACTGCACAGGAGCTCCAAGTATTTGACGGAGGCATCATCATAGGCAACCCTGATTTCATTCAAGGAAATGGGATTGCACCAGTAGTAGCCTCTTGGAAAATAGCAAAGGCCATAGCAACAGCTTGTTGCAAGAGTCAAAAAGGCATTGTGCTATTGTTATAAATAAAATCTTCTATTATTGTGAAATGTGGCTTTTTTCTCCTTTCCCACACACTAATAAAATTTGTTTGTCATTAAGGAGTTCAAGGTTCTCCATCTCCTCTCTTTCATTCATGATTAATGTGTAGGAGAACTGTCAGAAGGAAAAAGGAAAAGAAAAGAATAGGTGGTGTATGCAAATACCATTGATTGTAGCTCAGAGAAATTTGGTTTTCTAGACAAGGATCAATTCTTACTGTTGCAGATTGGTTTAATCTTTTTGTATTGCTTGGAGGGCTACCCCAAGGGGAAGGAATTACTCAAATGAAGGGTGGACCGACCAACATCACCAGCCAGCTATATGTCTTTGTAGTAGGGTTGTATAGGACATAACCAGGCTGGCCGGCATTAAATGCAGCAAGCTAGTCACGTTTTCGTAATGCTGAAGCAATTGGAGCCAAGTAACAGAGGCAGGGCTTGTGAAATCCTACACTGCTCTGAACCCCAGGTAAGCGGAAACCACTAGAATTCAAATGTACCAATCAGCATCCATGGTGGGAATTTCAGTCCAATGAGTGTCTGTTATTGCTACCTGGTCACAGAAGGTACAGAAGGAAATGTACCAGGCATTCTTGGTGGATTGCCCTTTCTCTTGTGATTCAACATAGTATTGCAAATAAAATCCATTTTTCCCTCTCCCCTCTTGTACTTGATTGGGTGTGCACATCAAGGCCAGTCTGCTTGTGTCCTGCAGTAATATGGGTGGTTCAGTGGGTGTGAGTGGTAGGTAGGAAGCTTCTCTGCTGGTTCATTTAGCTGAGTATTGTCTGTGTTGACAGCAACTCTCTGGCGTTTCAGGCAGGAGTCTCTTAGGCTTGCCCAGAGATGTTGGGGATTGAAACTGGGGCTTTTTGCACACAAAGCAGGTGCTTTAGCATTGTGCCATGGATGCTCCCTGCAGAAACAAAGGGGAAGCCCTATGCTCTCTGTGTTTCCATTTTTAGTCTTTGTATGAATGATAGAGTCTTAGAAAAGAAGAGCTGGAAGGGGCCAGAAGGCCATCGAATCCAACACTGCTATTGCAATCATACCATCCCATTCAGATGACTGTCCAGATCCTTTTTGAATGTCTCCAGTGAGGGAGAGCCCACAAATTCTCCAGATATGAGGTCCCATTGTCTTACTGCACTGACAGTGAGGAAATTCTTCCAGGTCTCCAGTGTAAATCTGGCTTCTTTCAACTTAAGCCTGTTATTTTGTGTCCAGGGCTCCGGAATAAACTATGAGATCTTGTTCTTCCTCTTTGTGACAGCCATTGAGGCACTCTCTCCTCAGTCTTCTCTTGAGGCTGAACATGCCTGGTTCTCTTGATCTTGCCTCCAAACCCTGAATCATCCTTGTTGCCTTCCTCTGTACCCTTACATCTCAGGCAGGTAAATAAGGTACGGATGTTCTTTGATTTCTCAAGCAGTGGTCTTGTGGCAGCTGCCATTTAGAATGGTATGTGGGGATGTTCTCACACCTTGAATCCTGAGCATGCTCAGCTGCTTTTCTTTCGCCCAATGTTTGATTCCTGGGTTGTTCCCCATACAAGGGGAGATCTCCATCGTCCTCCAACAACAGCCTATTTCTTGTGTCCTGCCACTGTGGGAAGGTGTGGCCTTCCTCTTCCCTCAAGCACAAAGAAAGATACTGCAGCCACATCGCTCCACATTTAGGAAATTAACTACTCCACTTTCAAAACTGCTGGGCTCTTAATGTAATGTATTTCCCATTTTAAACTTAACCTGATATAATTATATTTCTATATATTGTTAAAGAGTGATATATGTCTTAGATAAAGCCGAAAACCTTATTGATGTCTACTGAAGATAACCACCATTCCCGCTTTATTATGTACTGAAATTATTAACAGCTAAATATAGTTCTATAATGCTGCCATCTAGTGTTTGTAATCTCTTAGTGAAAAGCATTCACAAAACTTTTTTTCACAGGGAGAAGTGTAGGTTTTGCTGTGAATGGTGATAACAGGTTCATCTATAAAGTAAACTAAACTTTAACCCAAAGATCAGATATGCCATACTTATGTTCTTGTGAAATCAATGAATTAATCACCTGTCCTTTGTATGTATCCAGGATTGAAAATGGTTTTCATGGGGGGAAAATCAGAGAAATTTTTCATAAGGTTCTTTGTATATTGTATTGTAGGCTGAATATTGTAGACTATGCAGAACCATGTTTCCTGGGTGTTCAAAGTAAGAGAGTCTTACTTTGGATCTTCTATATCATACTATACTATTGGGTCTTCTATATCATAAGATGGTCATACAGCATTGAAAAGTGTGAAAAAAGAGATAGCCAGTAATCTACCGATGGCTATCCCTAAGAACTAATTATAAGTTAACTATGGCTAGATAGCCAAGTGTCTAACCAAGGGGTGCTGTGCATGGAAAAATGGACTGTGGACATGTGTAGTAAGTCTGGGTTTGAAAGGACTGGGTTGTAGTTCCAAAGTTGCAAAGGTTGATGTGAAGTGAATTGGTCTAGCTAGGAGAAATAAAGAAGAATTAGAGTTTGTAAGGTTGCAATCCCCCTTCATGGATCACAGCCTTGCAGTGGCGAAGGGGCTTGTGTAGCTCAATTAAGCTATGAGCTAAGCTGTGCAGGGGTACCCAAGATGGACAGGTCATATCAGAGAGCTCTGACAAAAGGTGATCCACTGGAGAAGGAAATGACAACCCACTCCAGTACCCTTGCCATGACCCCATGGACTGTTCTAAAGGGCAAAACAAAATGGCACCGAAAGATGAGCCCCTCAGGTTGGAAGGTGTCTAATGTGCTACTAGGGAAGAGCAGAGGGCTAGTACTAGTAGAGGAACCTGGAATGTTCCAGGAACCTGGAATGTAAGATCCATGAATCAAGGTAAGCTGGACGTGGTCAAACATGAGATGACAAGACTGAACATAGACATCTTAGGAATCAATGAACTAAAAGGAACAGGAATGGGTGAATTTAATTCAGATGACCATCAGGTATACTACTGCAGGCAAGAAATGGAGTAGCCTTCATAGTCAATGAAAGCGTAGGAAAAGCAGTACTGGGATACAATCGCCGAAATGACAGAATGATCTCGGTTTGAATCCAAGCCAAACCATTCAACATCACAATAGTCCAAGTCTATGCCCCAACCACTGGTGCTGAAGAGGCTGAAGTTGACCAGTTCTGTGAAGGCCTACAACACCTTCTAGAATTAACACCAAAAAATGATGTCCTTATCATCATGGGGGATTGGAATGCTAAAGTAGGAAGCCAAAAGATAACTGGAATAACAGGCAAGTTTGGCCTTGGAGTACAAAATGAAGCAGGACACAGGCTGATAGAATTTTGTCAAGAGAACACGCTGGTCATAGCAAACACTCTTTTCCAACAACCCAAGAGCCAACTCTACACATGGACATCACCAAATGGTCAACACAGAAATCAGATTGACTATGTGCTCTGCAGTCAAAGATGGAGAAGCTCTATACAGTCAGTAAAAACAAGACCAGGAGCTGACAGTGGCTCAGATCATGAGCTACTTGTTGCAAATTTTAGGCTTAAATTGAAGAAAGTAGGGAAAAGCACTAGGCCACTCAGGTATGACCTAAATCATATCCCTGATGAATATACAGTAGAGGTGACAAATAGATTTAAGGAATTAGATCTGATAGACAGAGTGCCTGAAGAACTATGGACGGAGGTTTGCAACATTGTACAAGAGGTAGCAACTAAAACCATTCCAAAGAAAAAGAAAGGAAAGAAGGGAAGGGAAAGGCAAGGGAGAAAGAAAAAGATACACCCAATTGAATGCAGAATTCCAGAGAATAGCTAGAAGAGATAAGAATGCCTTCTCAAATGAACAGTGTAAAGAAATAGAAGAAAACAATAGAATAGGGAGACCAGACATCTCTTCAAGAAAAGGAGATATGAGGGGACCTGTTTCCTGCAAAGATAGGCATGATAAAGGAGGAAAATGGCAGGGACCTAACAGAGGCAGAAGAGATTAAGAAGAGGTGGCAAGATTACACAGAAGAACTATACAAGAAATAGCTTAACATCCCTGCTAACCAAGATGGGGTGGTCACTGACCTGGAGCCAGACATCCTGGAATGTGAATTCAAATGGAACTTATGAAGTCTGAACAACAACAAAGCTAGTGGAGGAGACAGTATTCCAGCTGAGTTATTCAAAATCTTGAAAGAGAATTTGGTTAAATATGCCAGTAAATCCTGGCCAGGGATCAGACTAGATGGCCTGGGAGGCCCCTTCTGACTTGCTCTGTTTCTATATTTCTATTTCATTTTGACTCCAAGTCTATCTGTCAACTCTTTTGGAAGAATTAGCTGACCTAGTGGGCATGAAGACAAAACTTGGCAAAGTGGAAAGACACAAAAGGAGGTCTGACTGCAGTCATTCTAGCTGGACAACCTGGGCAAGGCAGTACTAAAAGTGGATGGGCTTCCAACAAAAAATAGTTCACACTCTCTACATATTTTATGCTATGTAGTCACACAATACACTATAGAAAAGAGAATACAGAGACAGAGGCTACCATCTGTAGAATACTCCTGTAACCACAAAGAGGTTTGGAGGTTACCTTTCCTAGGGTCAGGAAGAACCTGAAAGATTAATTTCCTAGGATTCCTCTGGATTTTTTCCCCAGCGGATAATGCTAGGCTGTGGGGAAAGTCCTGAGAATGAAGCAAAAAGAGGAAAAAAGTCTTTTGATTAGGCTACAAATGTGATTCTTATTGGTGGTACTAGAAGCCTAAGTTAATTAAACGGAATGGGCCAGGTGTGGATGCAGGAGCACTGAAGATTTGAAGCCCTTGAGTTTAAGCCCATTGTTTAATGCAGGGAACAAAGAAAGCAGGAGTGGGTGTCACCAAGGCAAAATAAACAAAAGAGGGGGAAATGCCCTTTCGGGGGATGGTGGAGGACAGGAAGGCCTGGAGGAATGTTGTCCATGGGGTACAGGACTTTGACTTTTCACTTTTCGACTAGACTAACAACAACAACAACTGCCATACAGTGATCTCAATAGGAAGGTGTCAGATGGACTCAGACCCAATAACCTCCTAATAGTGACTGGATTTCTGAAAGCATGAGGCCTCTGTCTGGTCAGAATACTTAACACTAATTTCATTAACAGCCTGGGGGTATGCAACTGTGTCTTGTTATATTCAGATTCATTTCCTTATTGCTATGCCTTAAGCTAATTGTGATGCATTTGATTTGGTACTATTTTGAATTATTTGTATTGTGAATTCCTTCCTCAACATGTGACTGGAGACAAGATTCACTAGCAAGATGACTTGCAAAAGACATTCCATTCAGCCCAAGGTCTTTGACTTATCTTGACACCAGGCACCAAGCTGAACTTCCTAGAGTGATAGTATTGATAATATGGAGTAGCTCATCTGCTCTGTTGAGACAGATTGCCAGCTGCTGAAGGGCAGTAAGACCAGACGCATAGGCCAGCCACCCCCATCAGGGAAATGAGCACAAGCATTGGCACTTTACCATCTAATCCACTTAGCTAGACTTCTTGAGAATTAATAATCTGCTCCAGTCACAGTGGGGAGGGCTGGGAAGATTCAGTGGCCAGATGCAGCATCTAAACTATGCAATCCCATGAGATGCACATTGTTACCAGATGTGCTCTTCTAGGCACATGCACAAAATTTGTCCCTGTTCCTGGTCATATGGGTATACCTTGAGGAGAGGTAAACATGCAACTGTAGAACGTTTTCTGCTGAAAATGTAACTTCAGTTCACTTTTCTCGTTCCCCTTTCCTATCTACATTGAAAAAAGAAAAAGAAAGCTTGAACTATTTTACCTGTATACTCAAATATCTGGCAGCCCAACCACCACAATCTCAGCATTTTTAAAGTGAGAGAAAAAATATTAAGTACAATGGAACATAATGACCTAGAAAGTGCACCTCAGTTAATCATTAAAGGCCTTATGTTTTCTAAGCCAATTTAGATCATGTAAAGTAAATATTTGATAATGGAGTCATTTTTATCCTTATGACTTTGGATCACAGATACTAAAATAATCTATTCTTAAAGTGTTTGATATACCTTAAAAACACTATTACTCAACTATACTCAGGACTAGCCAGACTTCACCTGGAGGACTGTGTCCAGTTCTGGGGACCTAATTTCTAAAAGATGAAGAAAAACTAGAAAGGGTACAGAGGAAGGCAACAAGGATGATCCAGGGACTGGAGGCAAAGCCCTGTGAGGAAAGACTGGGCATGTTCAGCCTCAAGAAGAGAGGTTTGGGGGGAGATATATTAGACCTCCTGAAGGTACCTGAAGGTTGTCACAAAGGGGAAGGACAAGCTGTCTTCTTGTTCATTCCAGAGTGCAGGACAGGGAGAAATGAATTTAAGTTAAAAGAAACCAGATGTAGACTAGATACCAGGAAGAATTTCCTCACTGTCAGAGCAGTAATACAATGGAACATATTATCTGGGGAAATCGTGGGCTCTCCATCACTGGAGACATTCAAAAAGTGTCTGGATAGTCATCTGAATGGGATGGTGTAACACCATCCCATTATTTATTTATGTAAGCCGTCCTGAGTCCTTCGCAACAGGATGGCATATAAATATTCTAAATAGATAGTGTCCTAAAGCAGGGTTGGACCCAATGGCCTTCTGGCCCCTTCCGGATCTATTATCCTATGATTAATATCTAATTATCATTGATTTTGGATCAGATGTTTTGCTGTTGGCAAGGTAAGCATCATCTAGAATCAGTGCTTTTTTTGTCATAGAACGCACCGGAACAGAGTTCCGGCACCTTTTTTTGACAAATTTTTCAAGTTTTAAAAGTAACTTTTGAAAATTTGATGTTTGGTCCACGTGGATTTGAATCGGCTGTCAAGCGTAGCAGGTCGGCGGCAAAATCATTAAAACGGTGCATGCAGGCTGCTTGTGTGTTGAATCCGATGCATGCGTACTTCATCCGCACTGGTTGTGATGGCGCTGCTCGGCTTGTGGCACTGCTCGGCTTGTGATTGGTCGTGTCGTCGTACGCCGAGTGCTTACTGCGGGCGGCGACTGTTATGTTTCGTTACACAACTGACGTGTGTGGGTGTGTGTACAGTGATTGACTACATGCGAAAGATTAAGAATTTCATGAGTTCCGGCACCTTTTTTCTTACAAAAAAAGCAGTCTAGAATACGCAAAACCTCTTATCATCCTACTTGTTTTTAATGTGAAACCCAAATAAGAGATTTGTGCAACCCCAAAACTTGCACCCAATATTGTAAGCACAGAGTACTATTTGATAAAGAGAAAAAATAATAAATAGACAGACATTCACATAATCCGTTTTTAACTGACAAGCAGAAAGTATAGAAAGTGGTAGGTCAGAACACATTCATGGCTGAAAGAAGTTGCAAAGATATTTTCAAAGGTCAATACTGAAGCAACAGCAACAGTGACACAAACAGAGCTGCAGCAGCATCTAACCTGAAGAACATTTTCCATCACCATTTCGCCTAAGGCCTGCATTAGTAACTCCCAGGAGTTGCCAGCTGTCTAACTGAGAACTGCCATCCCATCTACCCCTCCCGGAAACATACCTTGGTTTCAGTGGGTCTACTTTAAGTATGACTGAATTTGCATCCATCCCACTGGAATGAATTAACTGAAGTATGAACTGAGTAATGGACTAGGTGAGCTCCTGGTTTGGCTTCTATATTCTTATTTATTCATTTTCACTTATGGGCAGCCACCTTGAAGGTCTGCTATTAGACAGAATATATGTATTTGAGAGAGGGACCTTAAACACTAAAATTAGCATATGTAAACATATGTAACCTAAGAATAGATCATAGGTTAATTCTGGGTTGTTTAACCCCTAAACAACCAGTGCACAGGTTCAGATGTCATGACAGCAATGTGATCAGGAGAATGTTAGGTTGCAACATATAAACAGAAAAACGTTCACACACTCTTAGTAGACCTTAGTGAAGAGTGGTGATGTCTTGTGTGGAGAAGAAGAGAAAGGTTACTGTTTGGAAGAGGAATCACCTTTCATAAACATGTTAAATAACTGAATTTCTGGTGTTTTCTCTCTCTTCTGCCTCTTAGCACTACTGGTTGAGGGTTTTGGTTCACTTTCCCTCTTTTCTATGGAGAAGAAGCTTTCCAATGTAGTCTGGTGTTGGCAACTTTTCTGGATTTTCCTAAAGTAGGCCATCACATTGTCATTGAACAAGTTAATGCTCCTATTCACCACTGCTGTGTTAGGGTGCCACTTTTCAACAATGGCCTGTCTTCTAGCCCAAAAAGAGCACAGTTCCTTAATTTCAGCTCTGGAAATCTTCCTCTTGGCTGCCTCTTCCTCCTCTGAAGAAATTTCCTCTGCCACTTCTTGCTGCTGATTGTGAAGGAACTGAAGTGCTTCTATGGTTAGTTCAGACTTGTGATCATCCACTAACTCCTTCACTTCCTCATCACTCACCTCCAACCCCATGGACTCGCCCAGAGACACAACTTCATTCACCACAGATGCTGATTCAAAGCCTTTGAAGTCTCTGGATGAAATACAATCTGGCCAGAGTTTCTTCCAAGCAGAGTTCATTGTCCTGAGAGAAACTTCTCTCCATGTTTTATCAATGATCCTTAAGCAATGAAGGAGATTGTATTGATCCTTCCAAAAGTCTCTGAGGGTCAGTTGTGTCTCATTGGTCACCTCAAAGCACCTCTGAAACATAGCCTTAGTGTACAGTTTCTTGAAATTCGAGATGACGTGTTGGTCCATGGGTTGGATGAGAGATGTGGTATTGGTGGGCAAGAACATCACCTTGATGAAGCTGGATTCATCCACCAATTCTTCCTCTAAGCCTGGAGGATGAGCAGGAGTGTAGTCCATTAATAGAAGAGCCTTCAGTGGCAGGTTCTCTTCAGTAAGATAAGCCCTCACAGAAGGAGCAAACTCCTCATGAATCCACTCAGTGAAGAACTGTCTGACAACCCATGCTTTCATGTTTGCCCTCCACATAACATTGCGCCTACTCTTTGTTCTTTTTAAACACATGTGGATTTTCAGAGTGGTACACAAGCAAAGGCTGTATCTTACAGTTCCCATGAGCATTACCACAAAGCAGCAGAGTAAGCTTATGCTCCTGTATAGTCCTCTCCTGTAATGTAGGTCCTCCTAGCCATTCTCTTTCAGGAGAGGCCTGTCTCATCACAATTGAACACTTACTGAGGCACAAATCCCTCACAATCAACATACTGCTTAAAGATATTCTCAGACTTTTCAGCTTCCCCCACATTAGCACTAGCAGCCTCCCCACACATCACAACACTATGGGTACCAGTTCTTTTCCTACATTTATTGAACCACCCCCTACTCCTCACTTGCAACTCTGGTTCCAGGAGTGCATTTCTCGGAAATACAGCTGCTTGGCTTTCTCACAAATAATCCTCTCAGAAATGGTATCACCAGCCAATTGTTTCTCATTTATCCACACTAGGAGGCGTTTTCCCATCTCCTCAATAACATGTGATCTCCTAGAGGTCAATGTTCTCACACCTTTGGCCGCCTTTGCTGCTTTTATTGCTTCCCTATTCTTAAGAATGGTGCACACTGTTGACTTTGGCATCTTAAACAGGGCTGGCAGATCTGCCGCACACATGCCATTTTCATGCTTCACAAACAAGTTCCTTTTTCACCTCATTTGTCAATACTACAACCTTCCTCTCAGGTTTCCTTGTTTCCACACTCTTCCTGGATGCCATGTAGGGGTTGTATATATAACCAAACACCCAAAAATAAAGTGGAAAAAAAGCACTGAAAACACACAAGTGTTATGCAAGAGGTGCTTTCACAAGAGATGACATGGGTGCACAACAATGACATTTATGCGATAACTGCATTTTTTCTCTCTGTGTTAAGTTCAAATGTAGAAGCATTGTTTGAACTTCAGTTCAATTTTATCTTTATTTATTTGGGTATTTTTACTCCATCCAATATGTAGTGGGTCTCTGGACAGCTTACAAATCCAAATCCAATAAATACATATGTTGTTGTTAGTCGCAAAGTTGTGTCCAACCCATCGCGACCCCATGGACAACATTCCTCCAGGCCTTCCTGTCCTCCACCATCCCCCAGAGTCCACTCAAGCTCACACCAACTGCTTCAGTGACTCCATCTAGCCACCTCATCCTCTGCTGTCCCCTTCTTCTTTTGCCATCTATTGTTCCCAGCATTAGACTCTTCTCCTGGGAGTCCTTCCTTCTCATTAGGTGGCCAAAGTATTTGAATTTCATCTTCAGGATCTGGCCTTCTAAAGAGCAGTCAGGGTTGATCTCCTCTAGGAATGTATAATCCATGGTTGAGAGCATAAACCATAGTTAAAATATTAAACATTAAAATTACAGAAACATAAAAAGGTCTTGACCTGAGCTGAAAAGCATAAAACGTCAAATTTAGTGTTTGAACTCTGGAATGTTCCAGGTTAGAGTCGTTCGAAGTACAAGGCACCACTGTAATCTATATTAAGAGGCTAGGAGTTTCTTTTGACAGTGGCATAGTGCCAGACTGTGAAACCTAGAACCTAAAACTTGGCATGCATGAAGGGATCACTAGCGATCTTCGTCTTGTTATTTTGCCTTTAGAATGCATTAATATAATGTCATGCAGTTGAAACCTGCAGGGGCATGTTATTCACTAGGGACAGCCTCCCCTAAGAATACAAGGATTTGCAATCAGTGTGGTTTGAAGCCAGGAAAAATAGGTTACAGAGTAACATAGCTTCTCCCTTCTTCTCATGGGTCCCACCGTCAGGGGGCGAACCCACCCCTAACCAGGCGTGCACCAGGGCAGGTGCCATGCCTAGGGGTGCCATTGTGCCAGCTTTTTTCAAAAGAACGTGTGTCACTCTCTGCAAATTTGCTTGAAGGATTCACTCGATCAAAAGCAGGGCTGTTCAACCCCATACGAAACCTGGACTGTTTGCTAGCGATAATAACAACCAGCAACGTCATGAGACAGTCGTGGTAGGCCCTGCCTTAGCAGGAGAGATCGGGCAAGGGATGAGGCAAGCGCTTGGAATCACACGCAACGTGGCTGCACATGATTACTGGGAGGCAAGTCCCGCTCTGCCGGGCGACGTGGCTCTCCGGCAAGCAAGCCTGCAGCGGAGCAGCGGAGGAGCAGAGTCGCATGGGGACGGCCGACTCTCCCGGCGACTCGCCTCGCTCTCTTTCCGCGGGCTGCGACCCCTCCGCCGCCGCCGCCGCCGCCGCGAAGACCGGATCCGGGTCGGGGATCCCGCACAGGCGCGACCGCTCCCGCGACTCAGACTGGCCGCGCTTGCAGCCAATCGGGAGGAAGCGCCGGGGCGGGATTTCCTGAGCTTCCCCGGCGGGGCTTGTTGTGGTCGGCGGGAGGGCGGGCGAGGAGCAGCCGCAGCAGCGGGACGCGGCGGCGGCGGCGGCAACGGCAACGCGGCCCGTCAGCTGGGCGCGGTGCAGCGGGGTCGGCAGGCCCGGCCTGCGGAGATTCGGCCGTCGCCATGCCTGGGATAGACAAGCTGCCCATCGAGGAGACGCTGGAGGACAGTCCCCAGGTGAGCGGAGGAGGCGGAGGCGGGCGCGGGCCCTCTCGGCCGGGGGTGGACGCAGGATGGCCGGGGCGGGGTTTGGCTTGATGGGTTGGCTGCACTGCTTTAACTACTCCGAAATAGCAATTCCCCTTCCAAATTCCCCCGGGGTTAACTCTCCGTAGCATCTAGCCAAGTGGCAATGCAGGGTTTGTGCAGCACCTCGGGCAGACCGGGGGAAGTGCCGCGCAGTCTCTGGCAAAATGCGCGGAGAATCGGCCTCTGGGACGGACTCTGCCTTTAGAGAGCAGCCAGGCTTAGGATCCCGCTTTGAAGCAGCCGCCGGCGAGGGACTTCTGGTGTCAAGAAGCATGCAGAGCGAAAAAAAAAAAAGCCTCCCCCCTTTCGATCTTGGAGTTCGGTGTAGTAAGAGGCAGTCAGCATCCCTTCCCACCTGTCTTTCTAGGGTGTAGATGCAAATAATACAGGAGACTTTTAGGATCATTGTATGTTCTTACAGTATTACATGCACTTTTCTGTAGATTTATTTTGTTAGGTCTTACAGAGCTGAGGATTGTAGTGTGCCAATGGCTCTGGATGACATCTGTCTCTGGCTTAATGTTGTGTAATTGCTGTCTCGTTTCCCCGCCACACCCTTTCTCCTATATTAGTTGGTTGAGTATGAGTAGGTTGAAATTGCCATCTTTAATGGAAGGTTAACTGCACTCCCTTGTAGTGAAACCTGTTCAGAGATTAAGCTTCATATGTATTATGTCATATGCATATTTATTTGGAATTATTTTCTGAAGTAGCTGTGTTTTAAATAGAGCTTCTTTACAGTTTGGCTGCAAGGTGCTGTTATATATCCACAGTTTCTATTGAAATAGGTTGGTGCTATTATGAGCCTCATTCTGGTTCAAGTAGCTTGACAGTTTGCTCGATTCTCAGGGCAAGAGTGAAGATGTGTAAACTTATTTATAGTGTTTTGAATTTCTTGTTTCAACTGTTAAAAATCCACACAGTATGTGGACCAGGCTGGTCTGAAATGATGAGTAGTATCTTCTGTTTACTCTGTAGAGCTGACATCTGTTGCTACAAAGGATATTAATAGGTGGGAAGAACTTTGAAACAGTTCTGTTTCAAATTTGGGCTATGTAGCAATCTGAGTAGTGCTGTGTAGTCTTACTGGGTTCATACACACACATTGCTGTGCAAGTATTGCAAAAGATAGGTGCAAATTTGCTAAATTAGCCTTTACACTGCTATTTGAATGCAGTGTTTTTAGTGCAGTTCATTTTCAGTGCTGCCAGTAATGGAGTATTATTGGGTGTGTTTTGTTATGCTTTTGACATCTGGATCTTATGCTTGTTGACTCAGAAGTGAGTGAGGATTACTTGGGAGTAAATCTGAGGCTCTAGACTTACACTTCTCAGCATTTTAGGTAAGCACAACACTCCAGGAGCAGCATGAACATGTTCTGTAAAAGCTAGTAAGCATTTTATATGCTTATATAAATATGGAATGTGTGTAGAAATTCCTGCAGCCAAACTTGGTGACAAATTTTTGAAATCATTGTGACCAACAGTGTGAGCTATGAGTCAGAAAGCCTCTGGTTGAAATCTTTACCTCACCTATGAATTTAAGCAAGCACTTATTCTGTCACCAGGTTCATATGACAGAACAAGCTCAGTAACCCATTCTGAACATGGTGCATGTTGGGCAAGCCTGAACATCATTATGATGATCTAGACTCCAATGGGATTGTAGCATGTGATCCAGAGCAACTCTTGTGTTTGCATAGCCAAAATGGTAGCCACACAACTCATCCTGAAGTGGGTTGGCTGCATCTTGTAAACTGGCATATTCAGTGTATCCTGTCCTAAATCTTTCAGTATAGAGATTTATTTATTTATTTATTTATCTGGGTGGTTAACAGTGCTAGTCTATTAGTCAGAGCTTCTGGAAGGATAACAGAATGGGTGGCCTTAACTAAGGTCTGGTGTTACACAAGAACAAATACTGCTTGCATGTTCTGCTGGATTTGGTCTGGGTTTGAAATCCTGGCTTGCAAGGCAAATGGAAACCATAGTCTCCCAGTTCAGGCATTACAGCTAATAATTTCTCAAACCAGAAAATGTCAAATTAAACAGAGCATAAGATGGGAGAATGATTGCCCATTCTTAGGCAATTTTATCTGGACAGAATACTGATGCATTGTTCTTAAATGCTGTAAGGTTGAATGAAAGTCCTCCAGACTGTCCTGTCCATGACAGCTCCATTCAGCTCTCCCAAGTTCAAGACTGGGTTCCTTTATGGATTCAATCTGTCTCACATTTGATCTTCCTTTCATCTTCTGCCTCTGACTTTCCATAACATAATTGTCAGAATGCTAATACATCATATAAAATATCTGCAAAGCATTTATTGAAGAAAATAAAGGATGTAAGTTAGGAGTCAAATATTACTGTAATGTACAACTTTGGGGGTTTTAAATGGTCAAGAGGCATACCACATCCTTTACCTGCCATTGTGAAGTAAAATGTAAGCATGGCAAATCTCGGATAATCAGCTGAATGTTGAGACTTCTGCGTAATGCATTTTTGCTTGCTTGCAGGGATGTTTGAGTTTTACCAAAGCTTTCTACTTTCAAGGAAAACTTCATACCAACTTCATACCTCTGTCATGAATTTCCTGGGTACTTTAGGATACACAGTTCACAGCCTGTTGAGCACTACTACCACACTAAGAGTACCCTTGCTAGAACATGCCAAAC
The DNA here is from genome assembly GCF_004798865.1 of Varanus komodoensis. Taxonomy (NCBI): domain Eukaryota; kingdom Metazoa; phylum Chordata; class Lepidosauria; order Squamata; family Varanidae; genus Varanus; species Varanus komodoensis. The sequence goes on from NW_025336346.1 coordinate 16,549,257, forward strand.
ATTTGTCTGGGAGACATGACTAAGATTTTTAAGGAACCACAGAGCAGAGTTGAAAATGGTCACACCTAGGAAGCAGGAGGTTGTGCATAGCATCTCTGTATTCTATAGTGCTTTCAAGATGTGACTGGAATGCTGTTTTTCTGACAATCAGAGCAAGGCTTGAGTGCCTTTTTGGCCTCAGTGGAATTCATTTCAAAAAGTATAGAAACTTTTGAGGCTTGCTAATTTGTAACATGAAATAACTAAATAATTCTAGAAGAGATTTTAAGCTTAAGCAGATGGTGTAGAAATATTTTCCAGTTTTAATGAACATCTGGGCATCAATCTGTTCCATGTTTTTATATAGTCCTTCATTTATTTGTTCAATAATCACAATAGTTACAATTATTTGCATCCTATTCTATTAGTCTGAACATTCCTAGAGTGGTTGCAGCTTTAAATTAATTTTAAAAAACTAAAATATAGAATACAATAAAGGCTCAATCCTGTGCACAGAAAAAAATCCTATGACTTTTGTTGTAGGACCTTTTACAGGCACAGGATTGTATGCTATACATTTGAAAGCAGTGGTATTTGCCCAATCAAGGAAAAATAGCTCTAGTATTTGGCCTGGCTAAATAAAGTGTTGCTGGGTTCAGAAGGGCAACCTGGTTTGTTTTGGTGAGCTACCTAGCACAACTGGAGCACAACAAAATAAAAAAATATTTATATTTATTATATGCTTAATCTGCCTAATAACCAATGTTTTCTGGATAGATTGAAAATGATTAAACCACTAAACTTTCCCCATACAAAGCACTGAAAATATAAAACACAACAGTGGCATTTAAAAGTGCAGTATAAACTTTCTTCATTAACCATCATTTACCTCATTCGAGAAAATTGAATAGTTTGCAAAAGGGCCTCCACAAACAGAATGTAATTTTCAGGCAATAATAATAATAGCTTCAATTATTGTTTGCCATCTTTTATAATGGCAAATCATACCTGAAATATTTCATATCTGAAATTGAATTCTTCTTTTAGGAGGGTGCAATAGTATCAAGTTAAAGCTTTACTTTTGTTTTACTTTTGAGGAGATCGATGAACGTTCTTGCTTTGACTTAGTGACAGTATAGTAATATTGTTTTGTACTATAGTTGTGTTGTATGACTCATGTCAATGTAGATTGTTAAAATGTAAGCCACTGGTTAATCTTTACAGGAAGATATTAGTATTTTTAAAGTAACATTTAACTGTACTATAAGAACCTCTGCCTGCCCATGTACCTGTTTGCAGGTGGAATAGATGTCACTCCAGTTTGGGGCAGGCAGCTGCAAGCTATTTCTCCAAATTAACATTGACCCTGATTCAACCCCTTGGAATAGCTGTGCCTGTCACATAGGCATGTACTAAGGTACAGAATAGTAAGCCAAGGCTTTCTGTTTGTCAAATGGAAAAATGGTCTTTAAGAACTTTGGCCAGAAATAATTCTCAAGATCTTATCATTATGATTTGGATAAGAGAATGAGATTGTTCCATATTTGCAGTCGATACCTTTAAATGGCTCATTAGTTCAAACAGGACAAGCATTGCCCTGTGTTGACACAGTAAAGGGCTTGCATTCCTTCTCTGGAATCCACAGATGGAAGAAAATACTAGACCAACAGGTGGTAATGGTTGATTATAGAAGGAAACAAATGGGACCTGTAACAAAATAATGGGTTATGTAGTGCTTCTTTTCAGAGTACCATGTCTTCATCCAAGATAGTCCGTTCCACCCTCTCCCAATTACTTGTTGACTTGCTTTGTACAGTGGTACCTTGGCTCACAAACTTAATCCGTTTCACAACTCTGGTTGCGACCCAAATTGGTTATGAGCCAAGTCAAATTTCCCCATAAGGTTCAATGTAAATAAGGTTAATCCATTCTGTAAATAATTTTTTTAATCACAAGGAAGATGGGTGTGATCGTGGGTGTGCTGTGGGGGGACGGGCGGGATCGCGGATGCACTTGGGGTGATGGGCGCGATCACAGGTGCTCTCATGCGAGGGAGATGGGTGTGATCGCGGCCATACCCCCCCCCCCCCAGCATGACTGTGATCGCGCCTGTCTTCCTTGCGGAGCATGACCGCGATCATGGCCATCTCCCCCTCTGAGCACGACCATGATCACACCTGTGCAGGGAAGACGGGTGTGATCGTGAGCATCATCGGATGCAGAGTTCACGACCTGAGACATTTTTTTCCTGAAATTTCTGTTCGCATCCCGATCTGGTCGTGAACAGAGGCATTCGTGAGCTGAGGTACCACTGTACTCTTCTGTGGCATCTAACCCAAAAGACTGGCTTACACCAAAAGGTTGCTTGAATAAAATTTCCTCCCTGCCAGCAAAAGAACAACAGGGTGGATAGATTCTGCAGCCTTGGAGCACCCACTGAGAATGTCTTCTTGGGATGTTGCCAAATGAGCCTCTGAGCATGCCGTAATGAATGAAGGGTGCCTACCAAACCCAGGCAAGCTGATGGGAGAAAGCAGTCTTTCAGGTAGCCTGACCCCAAGCCATGTATGGCTTTACACATCATAATCAATTGTGTTCAGAAACAGACCAGGGACCCATGAAGCTATTATAACTAGGGGGTTATCCTCAAAGCATTTTTGTTTTCCTTTCCGAACAAAAAAGTTAATATACACTGTCTTCAGCAACAGACTTACAGGGGAACTGTCTAAATGAGGAACTGGATTTTCTTTCTTCTTAAATGTAGAGTTTTTTAGACATTTCCTTCAGGTTTGGGGATGTCTTTTAAACTCTCTTCTTGGTTTTTAGTATCTCTCTCTGCTTCCTGTCTTTTAGCCTGTTATAATCCCTTTCCTTATGAGCTTTTGGTGAGGGACATTTTTAAAAGCTCTTTAGCAATCCCAATGCAAAAGATACCTCAGTTGCTCAAGTGTTATCTAGAGCAAAAGCTTACGCTGATTTCTAATTTAGCCTTAAATCTGACATTTATTCAAACTTAATTAAGAAGTGATTTTTGAAGAAAGTTTATACTAGATTTAGTTGTAGTTAAGCCAACAAAGTAGGACTGGAAGAACTATTTCCATTGCTTCCAATCTGTTAGTGCCAATCACATTGTTCTAACAGGAATGATAGCACAGTGCAGTGGGAAGCTATGGCAGCTAGTTAGGTTAGTGCTTCCAGAACAGGACAAGTCACCAGAGCTCCATTCCATTAATTAGATCACTTCCGCTGCCATCAGAGCAGCATTGAATACTGCCAGCAGACTTGAATATTAAGCCCTGGGCTTAGCATTACAAGTAAAAAAGCATTACTAGTGAAAGACTAGTTTCATTTGCTAAAATCAGCCTAACATTTCCTTCCTTAATTTTCAGACACGTTCTTTGCTGGGTGTATTTGAAGAAGATGCTGCAGCTATTTCCAGATACATTAGCCAATTGTATCAAGCCATGCACCGAATTTATGATGCACAGGTAAAGTGACCATTGTTAAATGCAGAGAGTGAGAGTGAGTGGAGGAGAAGAATTGTCTTCTTGTAATATTTCCATGTTGCACGCTGTTGTGAGTGAGGGGATTGTTTGCCATTGTGTGAGAAAGGTAAGTTTGTTTAACGCTGCTATATGCACCTTAACCTGTGCTGCAAAACTGCATAAACTTCATGGCAGCTTGTCTCTAAGACTTAAACATTGCATTGTTTATGTTTATTAATAGGCAAGTAAATCAATGTATATTGTGCTATACTTAGCATATGGGGGTGACTTAGGCTGTAAGATAGTTCAATTGAATGTCAGAGAGGAAATCCTTTAAAATTGCTGAGTTAATTTTGACCCACATCACAATTCCATGGGGAGAAATCACACTCAAAAGGATCAGGCTGTCAGCAAACACTTAGCAGTGTTAGACATTAGATTGCATTCAGTGTTAGTCTAAGTGAAGCCATAATCATTTCAATGAATCCATCCTAAATAGAGCTGTGTACAGCTCGTTAAGTCCACCTTAAAATCTAAGGACAAAACTCCAGTTTACCTCTTTCCTCATCACAGAGGATCCTAGCTATCTAGGAGATGTAGTGAAATGTTATTTGTTAACCATACCATTATTCTGAAAGTCCTTTGGGGTCATCTTTGCATCCAGTCCCTGCTTATTTACGAACTACTTTTTCTCTGTCCTGCATCCACACTCCTTCCTCTGTTTGTTTTGGCTTGGTTTTCAGTCTGTTCAATTTCCAGCTTCCATTCCCTTTTCCTTTCTCCTTCTCCGGTCTTGTTCACTTACTCACCTGTACTGAAGGGCTCAAGAGCAGCATCTGTTCACTCCTTGCAGAGTTGCTTGGCTGTGGCTAAGGCTTGGATAACTGCCTGACTGGGCTGTGTATAGTATAATCACCTGGAGAACAATTTAAATGCATATAATTCTACAAATCTTGGGCTTCTCCTGGGTATGTAGCAGCTTTCTTCTTGCTTGTTGGTTTTGCTTCCAAACCAGTGGGCACAGGGTTAATTTTGCTGTTAGATGAGATGATGTTGCCTTCCATTTTGAATGATGGACCACTCACAATTCCCTGAATATGAGTGTTCCCTGGTACCCACAAATATTACTTTAAAAGTGTGAGAAAATAACTAGATAAGTTGAGTTTCAAGAATAGTTAAGTGCCACTAACCATGATTAAATAATTCAGGTTGAACCTTTGCAGTCATGCTGTGAAGTCTATAGTATTTCATTATCAGTGCAAAATAAAAAAATATTTCTTGGTCTCTTTCCTCTCTTAACTAGAATGAATTAAGTGCAGCAACACATTTGACTTCGAAGCTTCTAAAAGATTATGAGAAGCAGGTATAGTCCTCTTGCAGAATGAAGTATTGGGTTATGGTCTGATTAGGGTTGTCAACTTCTTATGCAGGGTAAGTTTGTGTATCTTTAACAGTAGTCTGGTGCACAGAAATTAAGCAGGTGAAGCTATAATCTTCTTTTACCTCCATGCTAGGGAAAGCTTTATAAACTTAATCTTGGCACAAGAAGTCAGACTCTCAAGTTGAGAATACCTTGAATAAACAAATGTCATTTTATGTTGAATTTTGATATGCCAGTTTTCATATCAACATAGATAGATTTTAATGTAATAATTGTATAATTTAATTAGATATTTGAAAGCTGTTATTCAGAGTATAGTCTCCTAGAGTTAGTTGAGTTGTCTTTTTATGAACTTAGCCTGTTCATAAAGTTCCAGAAATTCTTTTCAACTGCCCTGTAATCATCCACCAGTTTAATATTTGACTATATGGAAACCATTATAACAATTTGTTGGTCTGCATGAAGCTAGAAAAGTTTTTGGTTTTGGTACCATTGGATCTCAGTGCATTTTTATTTATTTATACTATTTCTATACTGCTAAAGATTTTTTTTTAATCATTAAGAGGTTTATAGACCTTGGAGGGTAATATTAGACTATTGAAGGGTCCTTCTGAATGTTTACAGCAAAAGTCAGCAAAGGTTATTTTCTGAGTAAAAAAGTTTTCTCTTCTGGCAGCGTTTCCCTTTAGGGGGTGATGATGAAGTTATGAATTCCACGCTGCAGCAGTTTGCAAAAGTGATAGACGAGGTAAGCCTGTATTGACTCCTTGTGTTAATGGAGGACTTATATTTTTCTTTTTAGACTAACATTTGTCTGTGTGTTTACAAAATGCTGATTCTTTGCCACGGTACAGATCATACTGGAACTTTCTTTACAACTGTGGTGGTTCTTTCCTTTCAGTGAACAGATCTGAACTCCAACTCGAGAGCCAGTGTGGTGTAGTGGTTAAGAGCCTGGGACTGGGACTCAGGCGACCTGGATTCTAGTCCCCGCTCGGCCATGGAGCCAACTGGGTGACTTTGGGCCAGTCACACACTCTCAGCCCAACCTACCTCACAGGGTTGTTGTTGTGGGGATAAGATGGAGGAGGAGAATGATGTAAGCTGCCTTGAGCCCTTTGTAGGAAAAAGGCAGGATATAAATCGAAAATAAATAAATAAATAAATAAAGTAAGGTCCACTGTGCTTTTAAAGCACCAAGGTTTGTGGATTTTCCTGCATTGTTCTACTTTTATGTAAGGGGGCATCCTACTTAATCATTTGCTAGTGTTGGATTTGCACCAGATGACCAGATGTGAGGGGATGATGCTGAGAATGTGCAATGTGTGTGGGTGATAGTCTGGGGGTAGAAAGGCGCGCATGTGTGTGCTTGGGTGGGTGTGCAGGGGAAAGGAGAGAAATGTTGATAGGCAATTGGCTGTCAAGAGGAGTTTGCCTTCTGTTAAATGGTTTTCTGTTGGAGTAGAAAAGTATGGGGTTCAAAAGACTTCTGTCTTTGGGGCTTGTACCCTGCCTTTCCCTCATTCTTAGCTTCTTGGGTATTTTATTTGTCACTCAGCCTTCCATAAAATGGGTGTTCCATGACAGGCCATTTCCACTATGGCAGCCATTTTTTAACAGCTCTCACAATTCTTTCTCAAAAATCCAACATTTCCATGAGCCTCAAAATTTTGGGAATTTCTTGGCATGACATCTGAACCCAAGGTAATGGTAATCCAAAGCTAGGATCACAAGCCAGCTTTAAACCAGAGTTTGTTGTTGGTTTACAAATCTTGCCTTGTTAGAGTGCCATAGACCAGCATGCACAGAAAGTAGATTTCCAGATGGCTTGTACATCATGACCCTGACCAGCATGTCAAAGTCAGGAATTCTGGGAATTGAATTGCAAGATATATGGAGACCTATTTTCGGCCCACCTCTCCCATATACCAGGATCCTAGATTTCTTGGTTTGTTTTCTTCCTCGCTGAAGCATGGAGCAGATTAGGAGTGAACAGCCTGCATGCATATGGACCCTTCACATCCAAATTGTGGTTTAATAAACCACTAGAAATCTCTCTGTGTATGTGTGTGTGTGTTTTTTTTTACAAAGGTATGTGCTTTCTTGTTTTTCTCTCCTTAGCTCAGTTCTTGTCATGCAGTACTATCAACTCAGTTAGCTGATGCCATGATGTTTCCTATTACCCAGTTCAAGGAAAGAGATCTAAAAGGTACAGGAGTTTCTGACATACATGTGTGCTTGCACAGTTGCTTATTCAGTGCCCGGTTCTACTTTGATGCCCAGGCCTGCATCAGTTGTCCACTTATACCAGTCCTCAAGTCTAGATCAAAATTTGGGTTGCTTGTCCTATTGAAATCAGTGAGAGTTTTCCTGTTTTCTGCATGCAACTCTGAACTTCTGCTCTGATTTCCTGTAAAAGTGAATGATGTAGGCATTATTTCTCTGTGGGAATTATTGTAAGAGAAGTTCATGGAGGATATGTTTGGTGTAAGTGGGAGAACTCTTTCATATGAACCTTAAAATATATACAACTATAGAATTATTAAACTGATCATTCAGTGAAATTGATCATCCTTAAGGAAGGAAATGTCATTCATATAATTTAGTATATAACAAACTATAAAAGGCAGATTCCTCGGTGTTGTTTTGTGACAGCACACATTATTTTTAAGGATTTGAACATGACTATGGAGAGTAGCTTTTGGAGCTTGAGAGTCATTCTGGGGGAACAAGTTCAGGTAATTAAGAAATAAACTCCATGCATTAGTCACCTCTGCCTATTTGATGTTTAGAAATATAACAGGGCAATCCTTTGTACATTTTACATGGCTTTGTCTTTAGTAAGAATGGATACAATTTTAAGATTAATTTTCTGTACTGTTGATTGTATCTAATGGTTGGGTGCAATGATGTGGGTTTTCTTGAAGATTTTGAACTGGCAAATTTTCAGTTCAAATGACCTGAAACAAATTAAGCTGAAATTTTGAAGTTTAAATGTTCCATTGTCTCAGGGAGATTGAATTTAGCCTATTCATTTTTCTGTTTATAGTATTTAGTAAACAAAGCTGTTAAAGTCACATGTGCTATTTTTTGATGCAATACACAAATATTTTACCTGAAATGTTTCAGGAAAAAAATTACAGTGCACTTATGCAATGTAACTGTTATATTCCATAGACATTTTTATTGGAATACTTCTAAACGTATTTAAGAATTCCTTTGCATATGTTTCTATTACATTGTTTTAAATTTATGAAAAAAGCAAAGGTGCTGAAAATATTAACTAATTTTAGCAATCTGGATTACAATTTTGAAATTGCCAGACTTGCATGATACTGTATCTGCAGCTGGCATGTATTCATTTTTACTGTGACCTTACGATGTGGAAAAACATTTTTCTGTGGAAAAATAAAGCACTGAAAAAAATTCCACCCCACGGTACTGGCTGTGCAGTTGGAAGGAGCTTGTGTGCTGACCTCTCTGTTGCTCATCTGCTCCCACTGCCTGCTGTACTATCCCGTACCCCTGCAGTGGGTTAGGGGCTACTCCCAAACAAAGAGGGCTGTGTCAGACAAGGCTGTAGTGGGAGGAGGGAGGAATGATGACTGCCGTTGTGCAGATGGTTCTGGGACCAAGGGAGCTCCCTTTTGGCCAGGGACTTCTGCCTGATTTCAGGCAACTGCCCTGCTCTCATGGCAGCCCGGTGCAACACAGTCCACACTGTGCAAGAGGGGACCCAGTTCCTCTTGAGAGGCTTTTGCGGGGCACTGGGGGCTGCAGTGGAAGCAGCTGAAAACAGAGGTCAGTTGTATGAGCTAAACATTGGACCGTACCTTATGATCTTTCTGGAAAGTTGTCTCCTTAATGCATGTGCCATTTAGTTTGTAAAAAGCAGGACAAATGGGAACCTGAAATAAGCGAATCAAATCCTATAGTACACATCTGTAAAACTGCAGTAGTATTATGTACTTTCTTACATGAGGTACATTTTTTTTCAGAGATATTAACTTTAAAAGAAGTTTTCCAGATCTCAAGCAATGGTATGTATGCCTTAGATGTTTGTTTTCTGGCATGCTTTTTATGTTATGCGTAAGAACACATCAGAACCATGTTGGATCAGACGAAAGGCCCACGTAGTCCAGCGTTCTGTTCAGACAGCAGCCTAACAGGTGCATGTAGGAAACTCACACATAGAACATGAATGCAATAGTACTCTTCAAATTGTTTTTCCCTGGTACTGGGATACTGCTGTTAGGTCCCAGAAGGTCTTGTCCACCAATCTCTCTGCCAAGTCAAGCTTTGCAAGTCAGCAGCCCTGGTATCAACTTATTTCCCAAGAGCTTGGAACTTATTACACTGAGTAATTAGCTCATGACTAGAAGCTGGTTGGCAAATACTCTTAAATGTAGCACTCAGTTTAAAACTAGATAGTCCTGCACAGCTGCTAGCATTCTACATTCATAACTCATTTTACTCCTGTTGTTACTGGATTTATTTTTGCCTGGAAAACTGATTTACTAGGAGAAGGTGGGAAATACATTTGTCATTACTTATAGTTATTCATAGTTGTTTATTGACCAGATGAAGAGAAGGTAGGGAAAAGCTGACTGCCCTGGCCTCCTTGCTTTGTTGCTAAATTCACATTAGTGTAAAATTCACTTTTAAGCTGCTGCTGCTGCTGCTGCTAGATCACTTTTCTATATGGCCCATAGGTGAAGCTCTCATCTGGGTGGTTCATAACATTTTCAGTCACCCATTTTTTACTTAGACCTAGACTCATTGGTTGTAAATGAGATTTTTAGTGCAGAAGTTTGAGAATTGTGCATTTAATGCATTGTTACTAACCTCATTTCTGATAAGAGACTTATTTACTAAGCTGTAGTAAATTAACCAGGGTAGTTGTGGGAATATAGTCTAAATTGCTATGGTATTTCATAATTGACATACATTTTATGGTGTCCATAATTTTAAAAATTCTGTTGTGAGCAGTGCAATATGAAAATATTTCCCCAAACTTTCCAGTGAAGAATTCCTTTTCACAGACAGCTTACCTAACGATATTAGAGAGCAATTTGGAAGTTAGCTTAAGGTGTTCCTAGAATTTGAATAGATTTTCCCTGAAGTAGGATTTTTTTTTGTTCCAAAATACATTGAATTAGTTAAAAAGAAAAAAAGAAAGCAAAAAACTGGCACTGACACATTTGAGGGTACCAGTCCGGTTTTGGTGCTTCTGTGTTTTGTTGGCAGTGAAATAGCACTACTTTCTGTAAATATTAATTTTTAAAAAAATTAATTAAGCACTTGTATTTTTGTGGTTCCTATTCAAATGCAAAATGCAATGCAATTTTCTGTTTCAGATCATGATGCTGCCATCACCAGATACAGTCGGCTGTCAAAAAAAAGGGAAAATGAAAAGGTTTGAGAAACTGAATTCGGCAGTTTGGCATCATGTCATAGAATGGCTGCATCTGCTAATTCTTAGATGATATACATCTGTATGATTTTGAACTGTTGTATACACTCAGCAGTTAAGACCATTTTGTGAAGAACACAAAAACCTGTTTTCCCATGTAGCATAGGATTTTCTAAAATAACTTTTTCATTTTGTTTTTTAGTGGTTTGAAAATGTAATTTCTAAATTTATAATGATAGGTCAGTACAAGAGAGAGAATGCTTCAGATTCTAATAGGGTAATTTTTACTTAATAAACACCATGTAATGCAATTCTTTTAGAGATAAAGTATGCTGTCCTGAGTAAAATTGTTTCTTTCCAGGTCAAATATGAAGTTACAGAAGATGTATATACTTCCCGGAAGAAACAACATCAAACTATGATGCATTATTTCTGTGCATTAAATACTCTGCAATATAAGAAGAAAATTGCTATGTTAGAACCCTTATTAGGATACATGCAAGCTCAGGTGATTATCTGCAAAAATTGAGAGTCTTGTATGGGAGGTTTGTGTAAAATTATTGCATTACTCGAGAACATGAGATAGGTTTATGTCCAGGTATGTTGGAACTGCAGGAGTACCCTGTGTGCTCAAAGCAATATAGTTAGATATTCTTCTTTTCCCCTTTTCCCCTACCCATGCTTCTAGAAACAAAAAATGTGCTGGTACTATGAAATTCGCTATACTGTTCTTTTGCACCGATGCGCAAGTTCTTTTGTGCCAAGTATTTGATTGATACAAAAATGTTTGATTGATACAAAAGTGTTTGATTGCTGCTGAGACAAGTGAGTCCCCATCAGGATTGCTGCACTGACTAGATCCTACTGCCTGCATTACTTTATAGGCAGATGAACAGGAGGACTGTAGAGAAGTAAGCATATCCAAGCACACTTTAAACGCTGCACAGGGACAGGCAATTGGTGCCCTCTGCATATTTTGGACTACAACTCCTGTTATCACTGACCACTGCCCCTGTTGGCTGGGCCAATGGAACTTGCAGTCCCAAACATCTGGAGGGTACCTGGTTGCCTATTCCTGAAATTAGCTTGCCCAGCAGTGGCTCTCCCCACTTACAGTTAGCAATGGGAGTTATTCTCTGTTTGGAGAAATTGTGAGTAATGGGGAATCTTACAGAAGTTGTTAAGAGAGCAAAGTAAGCATTTTGTCAGCTTCCTGTTTTCTGAGTTGTGCAGTGTGACTACGATTTCTTGATCTATACTTGTGCAAAGTGGTGCTTCGTGCTTGCTGAAATGATACACACACAAAGAAAATTGTTTGTTAAACAACTGCATTCTTTTTAAAGATAAACTTCTTTAAGATGGGCTCCGAAAATCTTTCTGAACAGTTGGAAGAATTTTTAACAAACATTGGGACAAGTGTACAAGAGTAAGTTAACTTTCTTCTTTAACATCTCATTTTAAATTATCTGTTCCAGTTAATGTGATTTAACTTAAAAACTTTTGCCTTATGCTTTTTAGTGTTCGCAGGGAAATGGATCATGACGTAGAAACTATGCAGCAAACGATAGAAGACTTGGAGATAGCCAGTGACCCTCTATATCTGCCTGATCCCGATCCTACAAAATTTCCTGCCCAGAGGAACCTTACTCGGAAAGCTGGATATCTTAATGCAAGAAAGTAAGACCTAATGTTCTTTGTAGAAACATCTCAGTCGCCTACATTACTAATAAGTGAGATATTAAAAAATTAAGTAGCTAGATTATTTGCTGTGTCTTCCAGTTTTTGTGATGGTTCAAGTATCCATCTTCTTTCATAACACCATAATAGTCAAACATTTTGGAATTTTGTCAATTATATCTAGTAGCTCTGTAATACTTTAATGGAAAATTTGAAAGATATAGGAAACTAAAATTATTATATGCAAGCATACCATTAAGTGCTTAAATTCTAAAGCTGAAATTAGTCTGTCTTAACATGGTAAAAAATTATGGTAGTGCCATTGATACACTCTCTACAATTCTATCAGACTAAATTTTATATTTTCCTTCAGTGTTTGCACTTTGCTTTACCTTACTTTGAAGGAATTTGGCTCTTTCTCCCCTCTGCTCCCTCCTTTTTATTCTCAAAAAATTGTTTAAAAGCTGGGATTCACTGAAAGATGGTGATTGGCTCAGACCCACCCAAGGAACTTCATGGCAGGATGGTGATCTGATTCTCTTAACTGCACCACCCTCACTTAAGTCCATTCATCTGATCCTGCTCATGAAATCTACTGCTACAAGATGCTCGTTTTAGAATGCTTCCAGAGAAGGCTGGGAAGCAAGGAAATTATATGCAAATATGGGAGAACACCTTCATCTTCATTCATTGTGCATGTTGAAACTTCTAGAGAGACCAGCTATTCAGGTTTTAATAGATAGGTTCTTTGAAATTTGAAATGGATTGGTTCTTTGAATTGTTTATTTCATGTAATGTATTTCTCACCTTTCACAGTTCTCCCTCGCCCACCCACATTTTATCTTTATAAGCCTGTGAGGCAGGTTAGGTTGCCAGTTGATGACTGGCTGAAGATTGCTCAGATAGTTTTGTGACTGAACGGCACTGTGAACTTGCATCTTCATAGACCTTGTCCAACAGTCAGGCACTCTAGTCTGACAGGAATTAATGAGATTACAGCAAGTGTAATTTGCAAGCAATTCTATTAGTTTGAGTTTTGGCTATATTCTTATTTCTGGATTTCTGCAAGAGAAAGCATCGGTAACAATGCTTACATCATTCAAACATTTTCCCATAATTTTAGAGGCCTTTAATGAACATTTGCACTATCCAAAGATGATTTCAAGCTAAGCTGCAGACAGTGGGGAAGGTTGGCATGCAAATTCTGTATTAGGCTTGGGATTTGTGAAAGCTCAATCTCTCCCATGCCCGCACTCACCCTCAGCTAGCTGAGCTGTGATTTCTTTGCTTAATAAACTAATGTTTACACCAGCAGCATCATATCAAATTATATTGTGTTCTTTAAAACAGGCCAACCTTTCGGACAACCTGTGTTTGCTGGTTTTACATATTCTAAGTCAATCTACTCTCCTTTCAGTAAAACAGGACTGGTGTCTTCCACTTGGGACAGACAGTTTTACTTCACGCAGGGTGGAAATCTCATGAGCCAGGCAAGAGGTGATGTAGCTGGTGGCCTTGTTATGGATATAGACAACTGCTCAGTCATGGCTGTGGATTGTGAAGACAGAAGATACTGCTTTCAGATAACATCTTTCGATGGGAAAAAGTTTGTGTTCTCATTCCTTAATATTATGTATTAAGTAATACAGCTATTGGACAAGAAATTGAGAAAGCGCTTTAATTCTTGCTTTTTTAGAAAGCATAGTATTTTGAAAAGGGGGTTTCATTAGCATGCTATACCACAGTACCCTTCCAAGAAGTTATATTGTATGGGTTGTTCACGTAACAACCCACTGTGTACCGGATAAGCAGTTGAATGTACTGTGGCTTGTTTGCTTCCTTCATCCTCCAGCCAGTATGCCATTGTCCCCCTTAGAAGAACCGCTCTTGCCTTTGCCTCCCTGCTCTGATCGCTCCCTGTTTTTATTGACCACCATTTTTCAGAGTCTTAAAAAAAAGTTATTTTCATTTTCTAATTTTTTTAGTCCCCAAATAATTGTAGTTGTAGTTGCTCTTGTTGCTTTGTCAGTT
>NW_025336346.1:16563322-16688646 GCF_004798865.1 Varanus komodoensis
AACTGACAAAGCAGAGCTGTACATAGTCACGTTTGTGTACAGTTGGGAGGGACTAATGGCTTGGTTGTCCATTGAAAAGCACCAGTAAGGGGGAGGGGGCAGTAAAACAAGGTGCTCCACATGTGGGGGGAACAAGATCTTCTGTAAGTGTTGACCTGATACCTCTAATTGTCCTCCACCTTTTCAACACTTCACCAAGTCTCCAGCTACTTCTGAAAGGGGAGACAGTAAGTTCCCACCACCTTCCATTGGCACTTAATGTTGCGCTTACTGTGCTCCACTGACAGTTTTAAATAAACCAACAGAAATATGTGCAAACTTAACAGGTGGAAAGTTAATTTTGGTGGGATTTTGTGTACATTTACGGGATCGAAAGCAAACGGAGAGGAAATTTGCATACCTGCAGAAACGGAGCAGTGTGCTCTGTTGGCAGCTGAGCACAGATTTGCCTATATGCAGAATTGTTTTGTCAGTTCCATGTATGCTGCCTACTTTTCTTCCCTGGTGCCTCTGAGATGTAAAACATAAAGAAATTGACCAGACAAGAATACTGGGAAAACAATAATTAAAATTGTTAACAGAATTATGCAATCTTCTGTGGCCTTTCCCTCCACCTAAAGATGGGAAAGTCAGTGACAGCATCCCAAAGTGCCACTTTCACATCAGTGGAGGGCCCGTCACTGCCTCCTGCACGGGTAAGATCACAAAAGCAACAGGTTTTGCTGCTCTTACAGGCAGTTCTCTAGATAGGCTGTACAAACCATTATGAAATGGGGTTTAGAGAACATCACAACCCTTCTTTGGCTGAACAAGTCATGGGTTGTCATGGTGGCTCCCCCCTCCCCAAATTATCTGCCCTGTGGGAAGGAGCACAGGTTCAGACCACATGACAATTCGCTGTGGGTTTCATTTTGTGTGAATCATGTCACTGCCCTGGGGCTGGGAATGGGAGGAGGGAGAATGGAAGGAGGGAGACATGGATTTTTGTGATTCATCAGTTTGGGAAAATAGTAGGTAGCAGTAAAACTGTTACTTACATAGTATAAAATGTCTTTTGCAATTACCTTGTCAAATAAAATGATCGGTTCTTGATAAGTGCTTTTGTGAATTAAAACATTAGATGGATTGTTCAGATCCAGAACATGTTTTGTAAACGTTTGGAATAAAACTCCCGAATTGTAAACACATTTATTACATATTGAGTATTCACTTCTTTGTTAGAATAATATTGGCTTATCTAGCCTCATATTATTTCCTGCCGAGTGGTTTGGTATCCTTACCAAAAATTATACAGATCAGCTTAGTTTGTTTTAAGAATGCCTTTTGCTCCTCTGAAGTTGTGAGAAGAGAGGTGAGGCGCTTGGCTCTCCTGCTTCCTCATCCATATCTGGCCCTCCTCAGCTCACCTGTGGAAGCCAACACGGGAGATCCTCTTCAGGAGCTTCCCCTCCTCTTCCTCCCTGTCTTCCCCTTGCTTTTTGATTGAAGGATGGCATTATTATAGAAAGCCAGGCAGGCCCAAGTTTCCTCTCCAGCTCAGCTGTATCCTTGGCTGGCTGTCCCTTTTGCTGTGTTCGCAGGCACAGCTGGGCAGGTTTGACATCTGGGACATGCTGTATCCCATTACATGCCGATAAATATTTCAGATGTGAAATGCACATCTGGACTGTGCTATCTTGAGTTTAGAGAGTATTACCCATAAAAGCTATTTTTAAATTTAAAAATACATGTTGACAACATTGCAACATTCAGAATTTTCAAAATATATATTTTTTGTCTTTATAAAGTACAGCTACATTTCCTATTTCTTTTTTCTGCCAGGTCTTCAATTTTGCAGGCAGAGAGCAAAAAAGACTATGAAGAGGTAAGTTGTCTAACAGAATGGATGTTGAAAAAAAGTCTCTTTAAATAAACGTGTATCTGATAATTTTTTTCTCTGGCTCACAAATATTTGTCACAGTTAAAGTACCCCATATTACATTGTGTGTCTCTCTCCCCCCCCCCACCACGGTAACACAGTTTTCCAGAAAGTGTAGAACTATAATTCAAATCAGATGCTTTCAGTTTGTATTTGGGTCATCCAAATTAGATCTGTGATACTAGTGAAAGCTGGCAAATCAGTGTGCGGCAGTTTTAAAAAACAGAGTATATGAAGGCTGTTAAGAGGGGGAGGAAGCCAAAGACTGCCAGACCTTTGCAAGGAGCAACATCCAAAGGATGCTTTAGGTTGGACTCTCTGAATGGCTTTTCTTATGCCCCTCTCTTTTATTAACCTTGGATTTCCTCCATATTTGGTTCCCATAACTTTTCATAAATGGTCTTTGGAATGTTTTTTCCATATCCAATGGCTAAATAATTAGTTTTAAAAAGCTGTTTCTCGCCGCTGTTGTGCCAAAAAGGATCTCGGAGAAATACTTGCTAGCATGGATTGCACTTGCTATTTGTGCACAGAGGAGCGTTCTGTGCTGATCCTGGTAGCTGACTTGCTAAATGTCGTGTGCCTGTTGGTTGCAAACTCACCTGTCTGCAAGCACCCAAAACTCAACCAAAGAGGTCAATGATTCAGAAACAGTATTCCGTGAATTCTACAGCAGGTCTACTTGTTTCACTTAATTTGTCTTTATGTGCATGCACTATTCAATTATCAACAGTGTATTGAAGGAACATTGGCTGTGTCCAACAGATAACATCATGGGTGCCTTAAACTTGGTCTTTAAAAAAAAAAAAACCCAAAAAAGACATCATCTGGAATCTGTGTTGTATTTGTTTCCTGTGATTCATCTTCCTCAGTGTGCCCATGTGGCGAGCTAAACCTTTACCACATTTTCAAAAATAGATTACCTAAAAATTTAACTAACAATTTGTAAAGAAAGAAGTTACTTGAAGGGGTGAAAATGAATGTGTAGAAAAACTATTATAGACTTAATTACATTTTTAACTTTCTTTTTCAGTGGATATGTACAATAAACAATATCTCCAAACAGATATACCTGAGTGAAAATCCAGAGGTAATGCAACTCTAACTTTGAATGTCAAAATAAACATTGAAATGTAAACTTTAATGTAAAGTTAAATATGTATTTAAATTTCCTAATTCTAGTTCGTGTTATGGTTTCTAAATTGATCATTCATAGCAAGCAATGCACAACTTTGGTTGTAAAACTTTATTTACATTGAAAATACTTCCTGCTGTTTTATAAGCTTACCTTCCAAAAATGCCAGAAGCCCATGGTTTAGACTGTGGCATTGTGCATACTTAATGGGAGTAGCCACACCTAATACATTGGAGCTTACTTCTGAGTAGACATGCGTAGGTTTTTGTTAGGACAGCTGCCTGCCGTCTTTCATTTTGCATTTGCTCGTGGCTCTTGGTTGAGTGGTGGTGCTGCTGCTGGAGGCAGAGCTGCAGGTCTCGCTGCACTTTGTCAATCCATCCATCATGCCAAACCACAGGACCTTCTTAACTATGTTTTGACCTCTCTGAACCTATACGAATCTTTCTGCCCGGTGAACAAATGTTTAATGAACCGAATGACTAAATATGGCAGAAAGGAATGACTGAAAATTGCACTTAGGACTTGATCAAAAGATACATTGCATCTTCTTGCATTGTGGAGTAATTTCATATCAGGTGGGGAATTTTTCATTGAGTTGCTTTCTTTCAACCAGGATGAAAAAAGTGGAATGTAGGGTTTTGTGCTGAAAAGGATGCATGGGACTTGTTAGAATGCTGAGGACAATACAAATTAATTGCATTTTGATTTTATTTTTAAGATTATTTTTCTGAAGAGAGATTCCTAAAGTGGAACTAAATAGAAATACCAGACTGTATAGGAACGGTTATGAGTCAGGACAGCGAGTTCCTAGTTTCCCAGGTGGATGTGGTAGCACACCACTAAGAGGGCTGAAAGTGTTCAGCAGGTAGGCAAGACTTCACAGCACTTACTGAAGTCAGTTTACTGAGTGAAGTAATCTCTAGTAATCTCGCCTCTTCTGGAGAAGTGTAACAAAAGGGGCACAATATTTATCAGCCTCCTGACCATTGTACATGTGGCAAAAGGATAATTCTGCTGCCATTCAGATGTTTACAAAACCTCATTTCTGTAGAAATATAGATCATTGAAAGGGAAAATGTGAAGTAGTTCAGAGAGAAGCAGTTTTTCCCTGCACAGTTAATCTATATAGTTGAGAAATATATCTTTTACACCGTGTCTCACCTGTGTTGGGTGAAATGCCTATTATGGAATGAAGTGAAAGTCCAAACAGAAATTACTCATAGAAGCAGTAAAAATTGTCCGGGAGTGGGGTTGGGAATGAGGTTTGCACCAAGAGCCCCTGGGACTCCATACCCCTCTGTCCAGGAGGAACATCATGGCAAGGGGGAGACCAAGCTGGGCTCATAGAGGGACCGGTAGCAGGGAGCCCACTCCAGCTTTGTGCCAGAGGGAACACACAGGATCACCTGGAAGTTTGTGAGACTGCAGGCTCTGTCTTTGTCAATTGGCCAGTGAACCAAAGGCCATTGGGAGGTATGCCTCCCGGGATAAGCATCATGGCAAGGGACAACCAGCAGAGGTCCATGCATCAGCCAGAGGAAGAACCAGTAGTAGGGAATGTGGTTCTCCTTTCCCTTCCTGAAAGAACAACTGCATGAATTTTGAAACTAAGAACTGGTGCCTGAGTATTGCTTGTCCCTCCACCCTCCCACTCCCTTTGCCTCCTATTATTAATCTGTAAGGGCCACAGTGGGTGCCTCTTTTGGTTGAGGAATGTTGTAAATACATGGAGTTCTAATTTCCTAGTTTATAGCCAATCTAATTGGAAGGAGCCACTAAGCTTTTTCTGCATTCCTTCCAAAAACACAGGAAATTGCTGCCCGTGTGAATCAGTCAGCTTTGGAGGCTGTCACGCCCTCCCCTTCCTTTCAGCAGCGGCACGAGAGCATGAGGCCAGCCATGTAAGTGGCAAAATAGCAGCATATTGAGTGGTCCTGTCCTGTAATCATTGGTGATCCCATTGGTAACGAGTCATCCAGTCCGTCAGGTTATTGAACTCTATTCTTAACTATTATTGAAGCTTCCTGTGAATTTTCTTGCATTTTCCTACAAATTCAGCTTTGCAGAGGCATTTCATTGTCTCTTATTGCAAAGGTTTCTGCTGTATTTCTTCAGTAATGATTTAGATTTGTGTGGGTGATGTCTTCATTATATTATTATTATTATTATTATTATTATTATTATTATTATTATTATTATTTCTCAAGATGCACTGCCTTGTGGAGTTTGTTTAAATCTTGCTCTGTACCTCAGTAGCTTCTTTCTGGTTTTGCCTACTAGAAGTTAGGCTAAGACAAATGCAAAGCTCTTTTGCATGCTTTATCTATCTTATTGTATTTGGCAGCTTTATTTCCTTGTAGCACTGTAGAGTGGAAATAGACCTGACATTGTATGGCTGCCATCCAGAGCTTCGGTCCTGTTTTTTCTTCCTCATTTCCTAGCCCAGTGATGTTTGATAAGAAAAAAAAACATGCTACAGTGTCATGTGTTCTGGTTTTCCTGTCCCCGCTCCATTTCCTCATCTGTCATATGCATGGGCAGGAAAGCTCAAATGCCATTACATCACATCATGTGTTTGTGGATGCTACTGTGAAGGATACTGCATGGAGATTTGCTTTGGTGGTAAACACTAAACTCCAGCAGTTTCTAGTCCCCCAGCAATTCTTTCTTTAATTTGTATTTTTCACTTCTGCTGACTCAGTGTTCTCTGGCATTCCTGTTTGATAACTTGGGACCAGGATATGAACTGAGTAATCGTTGATTTATTATCACATCCTCTTACTTGGGCACTTTGTTATTCCTAATGAGTGCCTCATTAAGGCTTCTGAATTGACAATGATGGTCATTATTAGACAAGATTTCAGCTCTCTAGATAGACTCACCTTAAGCCTTACGTGAGGGTTCATCGGAAATGGTAAACTAGTTAAGTTGATGTGACAGTTGCCGTGTGTGATTATATTGCTTCACTGGGATCTGTTCTTGCAACATAGGCTGCTGGCAGGCTTTAGATCATCATGTTCCCATTCTCATCTTCTGTACAGACTTTCTTATGAGAAGTATTTTCTTTAAATATGGCAGTGATACTGAAACTATTTATTTGGAACCACTTAGGTTGGACTCCTTGCAGGTAAACAGTTTTGCATTAACTGCCTGCAAAGTGGGAGAGAATAATCCTTGATGATACCATTAATAACTTCCCAAATTCTTCAATGCCTCTCCTGCCCTTAGCGTTTAAAGCATAACATGGCATGTAACATCTCCTTCTGACCTTGCTTTATTTTTAATTTTTAGTCAGCCTCGTCCTCCCACAACTCGTACTAGCAGCACTGGGTCTTTGGGGTCAGATTCAGCATCTTTATCAGCACTTTCCTTGGATTCACTTGTGGCACCTGACACTCCCATACAGTTTGACATCATTTCTCCCGTAAGCGAAGATCAACCTGGTCAAGCCAAGCTCTCAGGGCAATCAGGCAGGTAAGAGAGTGGCAGCTCTGCAGTTGCAGAAACAAAGCCAAGGCAAGTGGAGCTGTCCTGCGATAGGCAGTGCCTGCCACTTGTCTTTGAGCCTGTACAGAATAACGCTCACAATCCTTTAACCATGATTATGGGATCAAGAACCTGCTGTGGGAGCCTGTGCTCACATCCACTCAGGGCCTCTCCTTGGCACAAAGTTAATTTGTTCTCTTTCCTTTCACCAGCTTTAATTATGATTTACCTGAACAAGGTTTGCTTTTACCTAGGATTTAAATCCAGAGCTGGAGTCTGAGTTCATCTGGTTAAGAGTGAAACCTGATTAGTAGTAACCACTATTAAAGTAGCCCTTGACTGTTTAAAACTGGTGGAGAAGAATTCCTGCATGGACGGGGGGAGTCTGGATTAAGGAAGTCTCTGGTCCTGCAGCTAAATGTCTTAAGGGACTAGGATCGTTAAATCTGCATGGGCTCCTTGTATATGGATGCAAAATGCAAATTGCAAACAATTTGAAGAGTGTTTGATGCTTGAGCTTCTCTGTGCAATGTCTTGTTTCTTGCAGCAGACTTCTTTCACCCTATTGAGCCATCTGTAACATTTGGTTTTAAAAAAGTATATTTTCCTTTCCTATTGCTTGCTTGCCCCAGCACCTTGGGTATTTCCTCTTGGAAACTCAAGAGAAATGTGGTAGCCCTGCCTCCAGGTGGTGATGGCATTCTGATGACTTTCTTCTTAAGCTAAGAAAGGTGAGTGAAAATTATCTAGGCTTCGAGAGTAATATCTGTTGGGAAGATGATTTGTGTTAGATTTCTCTTGCCCATCCAGCTCAATAAAGCTGCTCCTTTCGCAATAATTTTACTCAAAGTTTGAGCATCCTTTTTGGATTATTCATAATATTTGGACTTTTTGTCACCAAAGTTGTCTGGTAATATATTTATAAAAGAGTGCAGTGGTGAGTGGTCGTAATATCGCAGCTCCAGTGAGTGTACATTTGAACTTGAAGGTAAGTCTCAATGTAGGGTGCAGGAAGATGAGTGGGATTAATTAGCATAAGGGCCAAGTGGGGCCAGCCAGCCTTTGGCTTGTGTCCTGCAGCCATACCTGCCTGCCAAGATTCCTGATCTGAGCAGGAGATCAGCCGCTTTGTATGCAGAGTCCCAGGGTGCCCCACACACTTTCATTATAGTGCAGAGGCCGTGTGAGCGCTGACTGCAACTGAGAACTCCTGCTAGCTTCACCGGATCTCTTCAGCCAAAGCACTGAGTGATCCCCACTTATTGGTCATGAAAGTTCCCAAAAGGAGAGGATTAACTCAGGAGAATATTTAATGAAAGGAATGTGAGTTCATTCTTAGCATTCGGGGTAAAAGTCCCAGGAACAGAGTTGTGGACAAACACCAGTAGTAATGCACGGTGTCCGTCATAAAGACTTCAGATAGAAGAACACAAGAGCCATGCTGGGCCAGACCATGGATCTGTTTACTCTGGCACTCATGGCTGCCCGCAAGAGATGCACGAGACGGATGTGAGTGCAATAGCGCCATCCCACTTGTGTTTGCTGGCAACCAGTGCACATAGGCATGCTCCTTCCAAGACTGGTGGTAGCTCTTGGCCATCAAGACTAGCAGCCAGTGATAACCTTGGCTGTATTTATTGAGCTTTGCTTTGATGAAGACTGGTGCTACTTCAAGTCATCTGTGAGCATTCTGATTCTGGAATCGAATGTCCTGTATTCAGATAGGTATTTTTGCTGAGCTTAGTCATTCCAGGAATAGTGATGAACTGTACTTGCAAACACCAATCAGCAAATACTTAAATGTGCTCTCTCCATGGCAGGCAAAACAAATCTTGTGGATCTATTTGACCGAGTCACAGGTTTTTGGTGTTCTACATGAAATGCATTTCATTAGCTTTGTGGCACAATTTAGCTAAAGTTACCAATAATGTTGTCTCTTATTCTTGGTCTGGAGCTCCTCTTTACCATTTACTTAGGGGACAATTAGAGGAAATTTCCTAAAAGTGCAAGCTGTCGGATAGTGAAACAAACTGCCTTGGGAGTCGGTGGGCTCTCCTGCTTAAATGCCTGCAGTGAAGAAGCTGGACAGCCACGTGTTGGTGATACTGCGCTTACATCCTCTGTTGTACTTGCTGCATTGTGCAGAGGTTGGACTAGTTGACCTTCAAGATCCCTTCCAGCTTTCTGGTTTAATGAGAGAACTACCCTTTAAAAAAACCATTCGTGGACACATGAGATGGATTATATTCAAAATCACTGTTAGGTTAGGAAAACAGCAACTTCCTAGCCTATTTTAGCCTTTTTCTGAACCTTCTTAATTGCTGCATCTAATCTCCCTGTTTATTATTTGAGAATTGTTTTGGTAAATCCATTCCTTTACCTGTGATATACACTGGAAGCCTAGAAAATTTTCACTTAAATAATAATTTAAGAGTAATAGTGTTGCTGTTGAGAAT
This sequence comes from Varanus komodoensis, assembly GCF_004798865.1. Taxonomy (NCBI): domain Eukaryota; kingdom Metazoa; phylum Chordata; class Lepidosauria; order Squamata; family Varanidae; genus Varanus; species Varanus komodoensis. The sequence goes on from NW_025336346.1 coordinate 16,572,321, forward strand.
TAAATATAGCCACATTTCTCTTGATTAAGACTAAATCCATTTAATGCTTTCAGACAGCTGTATTTGAGTAGCTGTTCTCATAAGATAATTATTCAACAAATCAATGCATGAATAACATGCAATTTCATTTAAAAAGGATCTTCCTTTTGATGTGTTTAGGTAAGAATTGCAAACTTGTTATCTAAAATTATATTTATAAAAATTAAAAAGTAACATTTTTTTCCAGAGCTGAATTAGGGTACATAAATATTTCTCATGAGTTCGGTTTGATGTTTTAGTAAAGCACTGAGATAGTACTACAAGGCCATGGCTTTTCTGTTTCTTTTATGCTAAAAATAAGTTTATGAAATATATCTCCATTAATACTGTGTTGTAAAACTCATTTTTGTTTTGCATATATTTTCTGGACTTCCATCTTAACATTTTGTTCATGTGTGTAATATAACACATGGTTTATCTATTAAGAGTCAGTGTGCAAGCATCACCTTTGTGTTTTACAGGCGTACAAATCCATTTGGAGAATCTGGAGGAACCAAATCAGAAACAGAAGGTAAATTAGAATTAAGTTGAAGCTAAATATATATTTGATATTTGAAAAATGTTTTATTACTGCTAAGATGTTCATGAAATGATGATGAAAATAGCAGGCTGTTAGTGAGCCTGAGCAGAATGAATCAGCAGATCTAGTTGGGTGCACTGATAAATAGCCATGCAAGAACATAAGCTTGGGCGTGACGCCTGTCCATGTGCTCCCTCTGCTTCAAGAATCCACAGATCTTTTCATCTGGGCCTTGAAAGGTGAAAAAGCATGACGGTGCCTCTCTTGTCCTTTAAATATAAGGGAGCGATATCTTATGAGAGAGAGAATCCAAAACTTCAAGGGAGATAATCCCAGGGATACTCCAGACCTGACAGCAAAGAGAAGGTCTGGGGCATCATCCCAGGGCATTGATATGGGGCTCTTACGCATACTAGCCCAGCAAGATTCTCACAGGGAGATGCTGGGTGATGCTGAAGCCTCCCTTACCGCAGTTCACTACTTTCTCGGAAAAGATTAGAGAAAAGTTGACTTGGTAACACTAGTGCCTGTTTAGCTGCCTAGCCAGTGTTTCAGAGAACAAATCCCCCTTTCAGGAGCTGTCCACACTATCAGAACCAACTTAAACATGAAAGGAGAGAGAGTGTGGGCATACCTCACAAGGATCGGTACTGCTGCAACTTCCGTTTTGTGGGGAGGGGTTGGGTTTGGAATGTCTCTCTCCTGTTGCCTCGGTCTTCCCTGCAGACACCTGCTTCGGCGTCTGAGAACACAACTCTTCTCTGTGGTTTAAGTATTTCAGTGGTACCTGAGACTTATCATAGCTCTGTGTGTGGTCATGTTGACCAAGTTCCTCTTTACCTCGACTCATCCATTCAGATTCAAAAGCTGTGTTGGGTTTCAGAGTTTTGCCGCCCTGACATGCTCGCCTTGTGGTTCAGAATCTGCCCTACCTCACGGCTTAGTGCAGGTAACAGTAATTGTGTGCAGAGAAACCCTTCCTTCTTGAAGGGCCTGGTGTGGTCCAGAAGCAACAGAAGCAAGTAGACAAGGAAAGCGGGAGATAGCTAATGAATGAGAGCTAGTGAATGAGGTATAACTTGAATTGTTCTGTGACTTGCCAGAGGAAAAAGATCAGCCTGCTCTCATTCATTAGCTATCTACTGTTACTTCTCCCCAAAGTTCATTTCAAAAACAGTTCTTTGTCCACTCCCTTTTTCATTGTGTCATATGTTTCATATGTACTGCTGAAATGAGCAAACTTGTTTCAGATCTTAGTAACTTAGATTCACCTATTCAGGAATTACTTTTGATGATGTTGGAACAGAACCATTAGAGCTTCGATGAGTTATGTCCTCTTTTACGTAAATGGTTTTTTAATGCATGAAGGCTGGGATCTAACAGTGATAACACAGCATATGTCGCAGATACATTGGTAAGGCAAGATGAGAGTTTTCCTAGAAAGTTGAGAGGTGGTTCACATCATTTGTTTAATATTTCTTTGCTCTAGATTCTATCCTTCATCAGTTATTTATTGTAAGATTCCTTGGATCCATGGCAGTGAAGTCAGATGAATGCTCCGATGTTGTTTATGAGACTATGCGCCAAATATTAGCTGCCCGAGCTATACACAACATTTTTAGAATGACAGAATCACATTTGTTAGTCACATGTGACTGTTTAAAGTAAGTGTTCCTTTTTCTAAAGCTACGTCTCATTCATCAAGCACTTTTAATGCAGACTTCTTTTTCTTTGTACAATGACTTCTGGTTTCTTAAATTAATATTTCTAGGTTAATTGATCCACAGACACAAGTTACAAGACTCAGGGTAAGTTGGTAGAAACAACGCAGGAAACATTGCGAACTTCTTTTGGTTATGTTTGCTTTTGGCTTTCTATTAAACGTCATCCAAATGCGTATCCATGTACTGCTTTTGCTACAATATAACAAAAACTACAGTCCGGGGCATTTAACGTATCTGTACGATGCCAGCATTACAGTTTCCTTAGTAGGTTCTTAATGACCACCTCACCCACAATGTATTGCCTGGGGGAAGGATCCCCAGGAGCAAATATTGATGCATGGGATCACAAGCAAACGTGGGGGAGAGGCGGCGGCAGTAGTTTCCTTCTGCTTCAGGTGGCACAACATGTTGCCCAACTCAGCGTACTGTGGAATCCGATTCAGCTCCACACCCTTGGAGAGGTGGCCGTTGTACGTGCAGGTTCAGGCAGGCCTCCTGCACTTTTTTCTGTTCAGAACACTTTCTGTTGCCTCTCTGAGTGCCTTTTAAGCACAAAGGTCTCGTTCTGTGGACCCAAGACTGAACTGAGGGAGGGAAGGATAGAGGGGTGGGAGGGAAAACTGACAGGCAGGAGTGAGCCCACTGCTTGGATGCTCTATTCACCGAACAAGAAGGACCCTTCGCGGTGAATGGCCGTGTCCCATTCAATGTGATATACCCAAAGCGATCAGCGATTGTCATGTTCTGTAATGTCATTTATTATCTGAGTAGCCTGTTACATATTAGCCAATAAGCTTTAAAATTCTAGTGTGTCTTTTTTCTGTTTAACAGTTTCCTTTGCCAAATATAGTTCTCTATGCAACACATCAGGAAAACAAGCGCCTTTTTGGATTTGTTCTTCGGACTTCGGCAGGGAGAGCAGATAGCAGACCAACTTCAGTCTGCTACATATTTGAATCAAATAATGAAGGTGAAAAGGTATTTATTTGTCATGCTTCAACTAAAGCTTTTGCATGCACAAAACATTTCTGAAGCTTTAGGGATATGATCTAATAATACATTTAAAGATAATAACATTTTAACATTCTTACTATGTTTTCCATTTTTTCCCTTCAATAGATCTGTGACTCTGTAGGACTTGCTAAGCAGATTGCATTACATGCTGAATTGGTAAGACTTCCAGTTGCAGTGAAAGTTATAAATATTCCACATGCATCATATGACCTGTGAGTTAAGAGAAGCCCTGAGGCCCTCTCATTAGGCTTTTATATTAACAGACCTGCATGCAAACATAGGTGAACTGCTGCTAATTCCTTATATGTCATTACAGTCAAGGCATAGTATGACAGAAGTACATATAAGCAAATAATTATTTAGTAAAGCAGTGTACATCTGAGCTGCATACAGCAAAAGATTCAAGGGGAATGCCTTTTAAACCCATGACAAGACCAGAAACATCTTTTGCATCGGTCACTTGCTGGTCTATCTTGAACTATGACTTGGGGTGTAGGAAAACTGGTCTCCATTGACCATGAATGTAGAGTTCAGGACCAGTCCAGCTTGTCAGTAATCCCTGAAGCTCCTCCCCGTGGGGAAAGAGACAGAACAGCTTCCCTTTTAAACAATCCAAATTGGTGCCAATCACTACTTCCGATGGCATTTAGTTCCATATTTTAAATATGTGCCATGTAAAGAAGGTCTTGATTCTCTCACTAGTTAACTTCATGGGATGACCCCAGGTTCTTCTATTAAGCAAGAGGGAGAAACATTCCTCTTTACTTTCTCCACACCATGCATTGTTCTAACATCTCTGTCGTGTCTCTTCTTACTCCCACACCCTTTTTCTAAGCCGAACAATTATCAGGCTGTCTGCCGCAACCCCAAGGTCCCGTTTTTGATCAGATGCTGCTAGCTCAGATCCCATTTGCCTATACTGGATGTTGGGGTGTTTTGCCCTGACATGCATGACTTTACACTTGCATACATTGAACTGCATTTGTCATTCTGATGCTCATTCTTCTAGCTTGGAGAGACCCCTCTGGAGCTCTTCACAGTTCCTTTTAGTTTTCACCACCCTAAATAGTTTGGCATTATCAGCAAATGTGCCACTTAACTGCTTGCTCTTAATTCCAGATGCCTTATGAATATGTTAAAAAGAACTAGTCCTAATACAACTCCCTGAGGGACCCCAATGGTTACATCCCTCCAGTGGGAGAAATCACCATTTATACCCATGCTCTGCTCTCTGCTCTTTAACCAGTTACTGATCCATAAGAGGTCCCATTGCTTTTATTCCCTGACTGCTAAGTTTGCAGTAGAGCCTTTGGTGAGGAACTTTCGAAAAGCTTTTTGGAAGTCCAAGTAAACAGGCATTGGATTTTGCCACTTACTGACATTCTCAGAGAACCAGGACTTGCATTCGAGGAGCCATGCTCATTCTTTTTCAGCAGGGCTAGTCCCTCTGTGTGCTTATGGTTTTTGTCTTTGTTAATGCTTTCAACCAATTTAACCCAAAACAGATGTTAGGCTAACTGGCCTGTAAGTCCCTGGATCCCATCTAGATCCTTTTTTTAAAAAAGTGATCATACAATGGCCATTCTCCAGTTGGTTTGTTTAATTCATTTTGTGGTTCAGAGGCTGATCTTAGGGAAATCATAAATATTTTGCTAAGAATGCCAGCAATTTCATATGTGAGTCCTTTAAGAATCCTAGGATGGATACCCTCTACGCCTGGTAATTTATTAATTTTCAGTTTGTTGATAAGGTTGAGAATTTCATCTTTTTCCATACTATCTTCTTTAATTCCTCAGACTCCCTTCCCAAATACACACATTCAGGACCAGGTACCTGTCAGCTTCCTCTCAATCTCTTTACGCACCTTTAATTCTGTTATCATACAGTGGTCTATCTGCTTTTTTGCCTGGTTTCTTTCTTCCAGTGTATTTAAATAATACTTTATTGTGGGCTCGATATTGTTAGCAACATGCTGCACAAACATTTCTTTGCCTCTCTCATTGTCTGCTTGCATCTCCCTGGCTCAAGCTTATGGTCTCTCTTGTTTTTCTCATTTGAGCAAAATTTCCATTTCTTGAAGGAGTACCCTCTCTCTTCCTGGACTCTAGTTGTTAATCATGCTCATCACCTCTTGCACTTTGTGCTGCCTTTTCTTACTTGTGATATGCGCACTATCTGTGCCTCTATTGTTGTGGTTTTAAGTCCTCTCCATGCATTTGAAGGATTCAACCCTCTTGACTGCTCTCTTAAACTTCTAAGGTGCATTCTCGAGCCCGCTGCTTGGTTGGGAGCCAAAGCAGGGCTTCTTGGCTCCTTACCTGGCCAGAGGTGAGTGAGGAGTAAAAAGCTGTGGATGTTTAGTCCCATTGTGTGCCTTGGGAAAGGGAAGGTTTAGAACTCTTTGGCTAGCTCATCCTAGTGGAGAGTTGGTCCCCAGTCAATTAAAGGGAGGGCTGGGAAGAGGTTCTGTGATTGGTACATGAAGAAATATGGAGGCATGTGCTGCTGGTGCCTTTACCCACTGCATGCCTGTAGTCACTTTCATCCTGCCTGGTCTGAGGCCAATTCAATTCTGGTTGGGCTATACCAGTCTTAGATCTTTAAGAACATTGCCCTACCTTGTCCAAATCAAAGAGAGGTCATGACTTCTGGAAATACCAGTCCACTTTTCTGTAACCAGTGGCTCACCAGCTAAGTTTTTTCAGAATTTTCATCTTTTACTTTTCAGTTTTGTATACAAGATTTTGCTGCTAGACTTGAATCTTGCCAACTTGAAATATGTGCTCCATAGAGTGATACTAAACTTAGGTAAGCAAGCGACAGCATTGCAAAGCAGGCAGAAGGTTCCTTTGCAACCCTGCGGTATGCTGCAGGCTAGCCTTGTCTCAAGATTAGTTGGTGCAGCGGTTTAGTCTGGCAGCGTGGAAGGCTTTTGAGGATCCTGAAGTCATTTCCCTTAGATTGCTTTGAAGGGCAATAGCAGATACTTTTGTTGAAATATTTTGTATCTGCATGATTTCTTTGGCCTGAATTTTTTTATGGATCTCACAGCACTGCAAATGTTCTCAGTTAGCAACTCTTGCATGTTTACTTTTTCAGGATCGTAGAACATCAGAAAAACAGAAAGAAATAGAGAGAGAGAAAGAAAAACAGCAAAAAGAACTAAGTAAACAAAAACAAATTGAAAAGGTATGTATTCAAAGTTCATGATTTTTTCTTAGCACTGATTTTTAAAAGTAGCTGTTTATGGAAGATTTTTCTCCCTCACAACTCCAGGGCTCAACAAAATTCAGGGCAGACAAAAGAAGTACTTGTTCATGCAACCTGTAATGAGGTTCTGTAATTTGCTACTGGTAGATGTGGTGAGTGCCACTGGCTCAAGGCTGGGTTTAAAGGATTAGCCAAATCCATGGAGCTCTGCAAGTTACAGCAGCTCAGTAGACCCTTTGCATGTGCAGAAGCAGTAAGGCCTTCCATACGATTTGCTAGTCGGTGTGCCCTGTCATTGGGTGCCCCAGAAACATCTGCCTAACTTTTGTCGGAGACCGAATGCTGAACCAGCAGGGCCAACGGTATAATCCATGTTCTTCACAGGCGATTCCTTTCAGAGTTCTGTACGGTGTACAGGAAGTGACTCACCCTTTACCTTTTCCTGTGACCACGTTACTGATGGTTCTTCCACAATCTCAGTAGTTCACTTCCAGTCATGTGTGGCTTAGTGGCCATCATGACTTCTTGCTGTTGAATATTATTTGTTAATCAGGTGTCTAGCAGGCACAACAACCCAGTAGCAACAAGCCTGTGAGCAGGATCTGAGGGCCAGAGTACATTCCCACTGTCTTGCTCCCAGCATGCTCGCTCTGATTCTAGAGGCAGCATTAGCATCATCATGACTGCGCTGTCCTCCATGTATGTGTCTAATCCTCTTTTAAAGTCATCAGATCCCATTTTTCAGCTTCCACATTTTCCAGCAGTGATGCCAGAGTTTAACCGCATGATGTGTGAAGAACATACTTTTGTGCATCCTGAAGCTTTCTTTCCCATTTAGCTTTACTGGAAGGCCCTGGATTCTACTGTTAGGGAAGATAGTGGAAAGAAGTAGCGTATCTGCTTTCTCTACACACAGTATAATTTTAGTGTCCCCCCACTTATATTTTTCTAAATTGAAAAGGCCTAACTGTTGTAGCTTTTCCTCACAAGTGAATTGTTCCAAGATCCTGATCATTTCGGTTGCCCTTTTCTGTACCCTGCCCAGCTCAAAAAAAATCCTTCTTGAGATGCCATGACTAGAATAGCACCAAGTATGGTGGCATTGTGGGTCTGCATAGAGGCAATTGCAATGTTAATCTTCGTAACTTGTCTAAAAGTGAGTGCTTTCTTTCAGGACTTGGAAGAGCAGAGCCGACTAATAGCTGCATCTAGTAGAGCCAACCAGAGTGTTGGTGAGGGACCGTTTGTAGTCCTTAGCAGTAGTCAGTCAGAAGACAGTGATTTGGGAGAAGATGGAAAAAAGAAACGAGAATCTGAAGCATGAGCTGACTTCAGTTCAAGTCTTTGAACCTGTTCTCTGAGATAAGTTGTAAGTTGCAGAAGATACAGAGGTGGAGGGTTTGCTTGACTAGATGAGACCCACGAAGCTTTCCTGCTTAATGTACAGTGGACTTCCTTGCATACTGTGGTGAAACTATTTTGGCTATAATAGAATTGAATCTTACAGATCTGTTTTCTTTTCTTCATGTACCTAGCTGTCCAGGGAACTTCATGAGGAAGAGGTTGGCATAAGTTAAGTTTAAAGAAATATATGGAAAAATCTTTTATCTGAAATTTCTGTTCTCAACATCCAGGTGGATTAACTGCTTTAGTTTGTTCAGGCTCCTTTACATATTAACAAATTTAATCTGACAAAGGAGACGCTAACCCATGAAAGGTTACGCTATAATACATTTGTTCGGATTTAAGGTGTCATAGGACTCTTTGTTCAAGCTTATTTGATTCCCAAAGATGAATGAGAACACAAACATAAGGGTGCTAATTTGTAGATAACTGCTGAGAAGGAACAACTAGGGTGAAGCCAGTAAAACTGCAGTGCTGTTTTTAGATTAAATGTGAGGCTGCCATTTTTACTTGAGCTTGCACTGGATGCTCTTGGCCTTGGCTTCTCCTCGATACACTTTGGAAGATGTTTGTTGAGGGCTGCAAAGATAGTGAAGCAGAAGTCAAACATTAGTGTGGGATGCAATTGCGCTATGTATTTGTAATGTTACACAAGTAGACTCTGATATGTCTCGGTGAGAATAGTATGTGTACCGTTTGAAACATTTGTCTGCAGTGATTATTGGCATTAAAATATAAATTGCCAAAATAAATTCAAGGTCTGTCCTCAGCAGTGCGGTTTGAGAATGTGGATGAAAAGAACTATTTGTATGGAGACTTTGTCAACTAAATGATGAGAATCTGCTTTTATAATACATGTCCATGATTAACCTAATGTCATTAAACTCTTTTGTAGAACATCATTGCTAATCAATCCACATGCAATATAAACATATGCACAGATGGAATATATCTGCAGAATCATTAACAAAAAGTTAGACTGAGATTCTGCATCCTCTTTTTTTCCAGTTACATGTATAATTATTCCAACATAATGTCAAGTGTTGTCCTTTATTTCCAGAACAGGAACATGGTTTATACAAAAGAATGTATAATGTAAATTGGACCCCTTACTTTAAGTAAAGTGGGAGTAAAAACCACTGTTTTGGCTTTCTGATCCATCAGTTTCTTTTCTGAAAAGTGGTACATAAATACTGATCATTAAATAAATTCTTACTTTAAAAAGCAATCCAAAGAATGAGTAGTAGTTGATGGAAACACATTCATATAAGGCAGAGGCAGTGTTGTGCCTCCTGAACTGTTGGTACCAATAGGTGATTGTCATCTAAACAAAGCGAGGCTTATATCTGAGGAATGGACACATCACAGTAACTCAGTTGTGCTTGCTTTTTCCATCTGCCAGTTTGATTTTACTTAGTGCTAAGCAAGCATCACTCTGAAAGATAAGCTCAATTCTACATTTGTCTTTAGAATGAAGAGATCAGGTAACCCGAACAAATGTGACAACATACTATCGCATAAGAAAATGCACCAGATTCCATTTATATATGGGCTATTTTAAAATACCCACATTTTTGAATCCTTTTAGAGAGTTGTGCAGGAAAAATTCCTGTAGGACTCTAGAAGACTGTCTGGTTGTGTGAACAAGGATGTGTTTTGGGGAATGGGCATGTTCCTGCTGCAGGTGATAAGGAGATGGGAAGGGCTTCAGAGAATTTAGCAGGGGTGATGACCACCCATTCACTGGCAGTAATATCACCTTCTGTCTTCTTGGGTCTTTTGATTGGTTTCAGCTTGTATAGAAGACAAATGGCATTTGCAGAAGTCTGGATCCATATTTAAGCATGTGCGGCAAGGCTGGTTGGAGCAGATTTCCCTGCCTCCACATCCCCATGGCATCCTCTGCAGGCTACCCAAAACTACACAAATTGTTGGAGGAAACACTGCTGTAGTCTTGCGGGACCCTAACAATTAGGTGGAGTATCTTACGTGAGTGAAGCCTGGGGGAATGCCATTGGAATGAGGGGATAGGGTACCTCCGTCTGCCAAGCTAGTAATTTCTCTGCTGAAGAAATACTTTTAGCCATGTCTGCCTGGGGGCAGCACATTCTAATTGGCAAAATCTTTCACAACTGCTGTCCTACCTTTCGGAGCTGCTTATAGCCGTATTTTATGTTACAAGAATTCTAGACTTGTGCTGAAATGGATAATAAATCTGCTTCTATTGATAGAGGACAGTTAATTGTTATCACCTGTGTGTGCACTTGTATATATGTAAAGATAGATGTTAATACACTGTATTCTAATGTGCATAATACCAAATCTCTTTATTAATAATTTCATCAAATTTCCCTGTCCTTATCCTCTGTGAAGTCAAATATCATTGCCAGAGAGTTTATATAATGGCTCCTTGTGGTTTGAAAGTTGTTAGGGTTGTTGTGTTTTGTTTTTGACTTAACTCCCCGTATGTTTGGATAGTTTAGAAGAAATGTAAATTCTTTGCATATGTTTGGAAGAAACATTAAGAGGGAGGTCACATTTTGTTATTATGTTTACATTACACTGCATTTGTATTCTGCCTTTTTTCTTCTTGTGAGGAACCAAAAGCAGCTGACGTAACTCCATTTTGCCCTCATAGCAACCTGTGGGAGGAAGGTCGGGCTGAGAGGGAGTGACTGGCCCAAGGTCACCCAGTGAGCTTCATGGCCAAGCAGGGTCTAGAACCCGGATCTCTTGAGTCCCCCATCCAGCACTCTCATCACCGCTGGATATACATAAGAATGTGTGTGTGGGTGTGTATGGGGGGCAGAGAGACGGCTCAGTTTCCTTGGTTAAAAGGTAGATTGTAAAGACATGGCCCCTCGGTGAAACAGTGTATTCAGAAGACTGTTTTACTCATGTAAACAGTCCTTTGATATTGCTTAACACTGGAGTGTTCATTCTCCCCATATCTAGTTAGGAAAATCTGCACAATCTCTGTATGTAACCTTGCCCCAATGACCACGTTAATTATTCTGTTGGAGATACTGTCTGCATTGAAAAATAGAAGTTGGTTGTCTGGTTAATATGCTCATTATTACTGAACATAATGAGACTTCCTTCTGAGTGAACATGCACAGGTTTGTGTTGCCTAGGTGCAAGGTTAAACTTAGGAAAGTTGCATGCCTGCAGTTGCTCGCCCTGTTATCTCCAACTTATAGCAAGTCCATGAATGAAAGTCCTCCAAATGTCTTGTCCATGATGACGGCCCTTCTAAGTTCAAGGCTGTGACTTCCTTTATGGTTTCATCCCACCTCATATTCTGTCTTCCTTTCCTTTCATCCCACCTCATATTTGGTCTTCCTTTCCTTTCATCCCACCTCATATTTGGTCTTCCTTTTCCTAGCATGATGGTCTCCTCCAGCACCTAGTTTTGAACACATCCATTTTCTTCTATCAGCCTTTTTCACTGTCCTGCATTTACACCCAGACATAAGTGATTGGAAGTACAATGCTTGCTCTCGTCTGCTTTTTAAATTGTCTTTTTGTAAACTACCAGATTGTTAAGAATGAAATTGAAGATTGTTAAAGAGAAATATTTTTGCATGTTCCCTTCTTCCTGATGTACAGTGGTCCAGAGACACACCTTGAATTGTTTGCATGTGAAGCTGATCTTTTTAAAAAAGAAAGAGAGATGACTTATTTGTGTATTCTCAAACAAAACCAAAACCCATTCCCTTGTTTGGTACTTTTTAATAATTTTGGCTTTCTATTCTTGAAGCCCTTCCCCTCCAAATTGATTCAGAGGCCCTCTTTACTCTGAAAATACATATAATAGTCAATCAGATCATATTGTTAACCAGTCTGGTAGAAAAACAATCCAACGTGTAACTCTGAAGGAACGATGTTCTGGAAAGAGAATTATAAGCAAGTCAAGATGTTTGTAATTTGGGTGGCTTTAATACTGTAGTGGATTGGTCAAATTCTTACAGTAATGTAATAGTTTGGTCCTGTTCCAGTGGTTGTGACTTTTGCATTATTCTTAAGAGCCTAATACAATTATGCCCTTAATCTTTGTATTAATAAATACATGATGATTGTTACTATCAATTGCAGAATGAAATCAAGATACTAATAAAGCTATTTGGAAAGGATGTGAGTAAAGTCCAGTTAATTTTAGAGGGTTGTTTTTTCAGTGATTTTGTAAATATTTTTGATTGGATCCAGATTTAGTCTCATGTAATTGGGCTTTCTCACCCCAGTCTCCCCGTGGCAGTCATCAAGGATCACGGGGCTGTACTGAATAATGTATTCCATAGTGCAATGAGGAGAGGATTCTGGAAATTCAGGTAGATTACCTTTCCATGGGAGTGCCTAAATCTGGACCCAATCCTATGATTGCAATTATTCCACAAAAGCTCATCTTGTATCAAAGTACCTGAAAGCCTTTCTTAAATGTATTAAGTCTGTCATTCAGAAACTTTATCCATATATTTAATAATAGTCAGAGAATCATTTATTGTACTTAATAAAAAAACAGATTAACAACATGACTCATATCTTTATTTGCAGTAGAATAAGTATAGCTTATAATATGTAAGGGTTAATAATGTTAGCTTGTTTAATTGGGTGTAATCTCTTGGAGAAATTAAAACAAAGTCCCTGCTGATAGTATTTATTGAGCCATCTATATTTGTGGTTTCTGCAAAGAGTTCAAGTATTGGTACGTCAATACCCCAAAGGGTTTACAACCTAAACAGGCAGCAAAGAGCATAGTGAAAAGGGAGAAAATCTGGGACAGAATCTGCAACATTTGGCTACACTAGGACAGGAGATGGCATCACACTTCCCTATTCCTTCCCCTGCTAAGAAAAACCCCTTTTCTTACAAGCAACTGGGATTTCTGTGAAATAGGGTTTTATTGATGCTGAAATCAGTGACTCCAAGAGAGTTGCTTAGTGTCTCAGAGCCCACCTGTACCTTACATTCGGTCTGTTGAACAGGTTACTGTCCTTCAATACACTGCCAAAAACAACCAATTTGTGGTGGAGCTTCAAGAGAGATCCTCAAATTGCCAGTGTGCCTGTGGGCACAGTGATGCTTCATTTAACCTCTGCAGGAGGGTATTAGGTATGTGTCTCCACCACAGGGAAGAAGGTCTGCATATTTGTGGGGCTGCATGAAGGGGGCCAAGCTGCTTTCCCAATAGATAGGGGTGGGGAAAATGGGCAAATCAAGCAACCTGTGTTCTCCCTCACCATTTCTTTCATACATGGAGAGGTAGGTATGCTACTGAAATTACACTAGTAGTTTATGAAGTACAGTTCCATGATCTTTGCAGGCCACAGCAGCAGTCTCTCAAAGCTGAGCTGTGTTGAAATGCATCCCTAGGTAAGCTATCTGACTGTTACCTATCCTTGAGGTTATTCAAGTATAAATGGCAGATGTTAGAATATTAGTCTTCAGCATAGTACAGCCAGTATATATGATGTAAGAACTAACTAAAGGTAAAGGTTTCCCCTTGACATCAAGTCCAGTCATGCCTGACTCTGGGGGGGGGGGGGGTGCTCATCTCCGTTTCCTAGCCGAGGGAGCCAGCGTTTGTCCGCAGACAGTCTCTGTGGTCATGTGGCCAGCATGACTAAACACCAAAGAACTAAATAGGCATGTCTAATTCTTAAAGCTACCCTAAGTTGAGCATCCAGTGTCAAAGTTGTAAGAGTATGTCTATACTGGAGTGCCAAATAGAAGCATTAAGATTATAGCTAGCCTACTCCTAAGCTATTTATTTAGTTGGGTATTTTTACCCTGTCCAGTATGTTGCAAGTCTCTGGACGGCTAGAAACATTGAGTTATTTTGTAGCCATTAGTAAGAGTGAGCCTATGAAACTGGCATGTAGGCTCATTTATACTGCACATATGAATTTATTTACATATACAATACCCTCCAGGACATATGTATATGTCTGTATTAGTAGATTCCATTCAGATTTCCTTGTCCATAGAGATCGTATTCCTTATAGAGTATATATTCTTTCAATCTGTTTGGTAGTGGTAAAAAGGTCAAGAAGACAGGACAGCGTAGACGTAAACGTCCCAAGCATTTCCGGATTCTCAGGCGGCAAAGATGTTGCAAAGAACGGGTGTTGGCTGAAAATAAATGTGCCAATATTATGTATTCTGTCCATTTGTAAATCATTTTCAGACTTCCACTTTAGCCTTGCTGTCTGCGGGTGGGGAAGGGATATGCACCTTGAATATACCAACAAATACCAAGGATGCTGACGTGGTGAAAACCATTCCTGCAGCGCTCAGATACAACTTTATTGCCTTGGTATTATATATGCAGCATTGGACTCCTTCCCCACCACACGTGAGGTGGGGACAGGTTTCACTGCCTTGTATTCCTGGAACAGTATTTTCATACTGGCCTCTCCTCCCAAACCCTTGCACACCTCCTCCAAATCTCTCCCTAGGCAGTGTAAGAAAGTAACAGCAGAAATAAAGGTATTATTCCACGTAATGGTTTTCTGTGCTGCCAGTCAGTAACCTGTGCTTATTCTGTACTTTGCTTAAAAGAATACAGTGGTACCTCGGCTCATGAATGCCTTGGTTCATGACCAAATCGGGTCATGAACAAAAATTTCATGAAAATTTTGACTTGGGTCACGAACTCTGCATTGGGTGGTGACCAAGATCGCAGCCATCTCCCCTCCCCCCCCCCAAGTGGGGAGATGGCCACGATTGCAGTTGCGTTTGTGCGTGGACACGGGCACACTCCTGCAGGAAAGACGGGTGCAATCTCGGCCATCTCTCCCCTCCCCTGCAACCAGCACGATCATGGCCATCCCCCCCCACCCCGAGTGGATTTCTTTGAGAAGCACCACCCCAACATAACTGTAACGAACAGAGTGTTGAATCTGATGAACGAGAACGTGGTCTCTCATTTCCGGAGGGTTATGCAGCATGGAAAAAACAAGTGACTAGAGACAGATTTTTCACCAAAATTGACCCCAATATCCTTATGGAGGAGGACTCTCCCTCAGAACAATAACTTCCCCCACACCTAGGTTAGTGTTCTCCACTGTACTGTACAGTACTTTTTTGTTCTTTGTTATTTCATTGTTCTTTGTTACTTTGTTGTTCTTTGTCACTTTGTTTCACATTTTTCTGATAAAAAAAAAATAGTTACAGTACGGATTAACCTTATTTACATTGAACCTTATGGGGAAATGTGACTTGGGTCACAACCAATTTGGGTCACAACCAGACTTGTGGAACGGATTAAGTTCGTGAGCCAAGGTACCACTGTACTGATGTCAGAGAAAGGCTGACTTTATGATATTAATTTGGCAATCTGATGCAGCACATATAAAATCTCAGTTTGGATAATTTTGGCTGTTTCTGTACCCTGCAATTAAACAGTGAAAGCTTTATTATAAACTCTCTAGATTACTTCATAAAAAGGAATCCTGTGTGGCCCAAAATAAATGGTATTAAATATTGTGGCTTTTGAGTTTATCATACCCAAACTTGCTAGATCCTTTTAGCAATATCCAGTTGTCACTTTAATTCTAAGCTGCTTAATAGGATGCAATTGGTACTATGAAGACTCTAATGCACCATCTCACTCATCTTCAAAATTCACATTTCTACAGATTCATTTGATACTTACTCAAGATTGCATTGATTTCTGGCCATAGTTTTTGTTCTTTAAGAACACACAGAAGTTTAGAGCAGATTCTGATATGATCAACATAATCTAGCATGATGCGCACTACGTTCCCAGACAGGTGCTTTAACCAGGATAGAGTTATCACTTCACAGAACTGAAAGAGAAAACCAAGAGGCCATGAGACTAGCATTCAACATGACTCCAGCTTCTGCCGTCTGCTCCACAGAAGGGGCTGGCATGCTGCTTTTGAGTTCCCCACCCGATAGCTCATCCTATTCAGTAGCACTGCCTGACCTTCTGCATAGTATTTTCAGGAATCTGGAGAGGGTACTGTACGGAGGAGAAAGGGGGTAAACTGCTTTTGCCAGACCAGTTGTGCACAAATACGGCACTGGATCAGTGTGTAATTAAAGTTCCCTCAAGAATGAAGCCAGTAATGCCTCCACCAACCAGGTCAAACTAGCAAAGAAAAATTCCAGGAGCCTCCTAGATAATCTATTTAATGCAATCTAATGTAACCCTTTCCCTGTGCCCGCACTCCAATGCTGGTCTTCAAAACTGTGCATCTAGATGTGGGAATGAAATTTTAAGGACAGCTTGTGGGATTTGCAAGGGCAGCCCACCCTCTCCTCCCAATCATAAATATTTACCATTGTGTCTTTGATAACAGTTGAAGTCCAGCCTTCAAACAAGTACTGGGAATGCACGTCGTCTCCATGAAGACAGTCAAAGCAACGGTGAACATTGTACCCATAATTCAGCAACATCCTTAACATGACTTCATCCTTCAGTGTGTACTGCAGAGCTGACGGAAAATGTGTTGTGTTAACTCTGCAGAAGTAGTTCACGTTGGCCCCATGCCGAAGCAGAAGATTAATGAGCTCATAGTTGCCCATTCTCAAGGCCACCTGAAGACAGTTAACTGGGTCTTGGTTTGGGAGAGCTCCAGCTTCCAGGAGCAACTGAGCAGAGTTAATGTCACCATTAGAGACCGCAAAGTACAAGGCTGATTGCCTTTCATCGTCATAGCCTTTCCGAATTCTCTTATGCAACATAAAATTGGCATCAAAGCCAGATTTGAGAAGGAATTCAAGGCACTGAGGGTGTCCACCGGCTGCAGCTGAATGAATTGGACTGATCCCGCTTTCCTTAATGACACTGTAATCTGTCACAGGAACTAACATCTGTAAAGCCCTAGGGAGAAAGATAAAATACAAATATTCAACAACGTTCCAGTCATACTGGAGCAAATACGGAGCACATTCTCCCAAGTATGGCTAACCCAAAAGCACAAGAGCTGCTCTTAAAATATACTTCCCAAGAACCTGTAAAAGGAATGCCTGGGGGGGGGGCACCCCTGATTCTTCCCCCTTCAAAGCAGGAAGAAGCCCGAACGAACCCCTCAGCTTTGCAATTTTCACCAAGTCTAAACAAACACTGTTGTGGGCTGTTAACGCATTGCTGCTTTGTTACTTCGGGGTGCCTGGGAAAGGCAGTCACCAGCCAGCTCCTTGACTGTAGTGGTAAGCCTGTCTTCTACTCTTGCCCAGGGGCTCTCAGGGTTTTTTGACTTGGCCTTGCCTTATTTGGCTGCCTGGGTTCGGACAACACAATAATCAATGCTGTGTTTATTTTACCCTAGAATAAGCCATAGCTGGCTGAGCTGGTGTATAAGCCACCCTGTGGGAAGAGTGCTGAGCCACAATGGCTAATAAACAACTATGCCTTAAATGTGCTGTGCAAACCCAATCATAGAGTGGTTTCTCGCCCAAGTAAGTACAAGAATGGCTTTTTTAGGAAGAGTAATTAAATCCATTACCTGAAAATAAATATCACCTTTTCAAACACTTAAAACAAGTTTTGCAAGGGTCAGATTAAAGGTTTTCCATACCAAAGCTTCCACCAACTGTTGATTAGTGCCAAGCTGTGATTCGATGAGCAAATTTCATCTGCTCTCACCACAGGCTAGCTTGGGCATGCAGGTCTTTTCTGCATCCACTACCACACCCCCAAACAATCTTTCTCTGGGAAAACAAACTCCATCATCCTAGGTGCTACCTTTGCTGGAGCCGGGCTCTCACAGAAAGCACAGCTACTGGGGCCCTGCCTGTCCCTAGCGAAGCTTCTTCCCAAACAAGCAGCAGCTTCCACAACTTGGCAGATCGGTGTTTCCTGCAGAGAAAACACTTCCCCACACACTTTCCAGGGACACCTCAGCCAAAGTTGCACCACTTCCTAATCTCCGGTCTACAAGGAAAGGCTTCAGTCAGGCAAAGCCACTCCCAGAATGGCTGATAGCTGGCCTTGTGTAGCTATCCCTGTGTCCCATCTTTAACCGGCATTGCATGAAACCCCCAGGCATTTTGTGCCACCTGCTCTGGTGGCCGGGACTGGGCAACGCCCTTGTTTGGCTTTGTGTGTCTCTCGCATCCCCTGCTGGCAATCTTCCGGCATGCCCCAGATATGCTCTCTGGAAAAAACGCTCGGAGGCCGAGCCAGCGCCACTTGCTGGTTTACAAGTCTTCAAACAGGGTTAGGGTTAGGGAAGGCGTAGCAGAAAAGCATGCAAACTGGAGTGTGTGCTGCAAGCTCTGAGCACACCAATGCTTTTTGCTTTGGAAATGACACTGAGTAAATGGCAGGTATAGCTGGACCACAAACCAGGTCTCTGTCAGGTTTAACAAATGTGTGAACAGTACGCATGCATCTGCACAAAACGGAGCACGTTTCAGACAACTCGGCTCTAGAAGGTTTTGATTATTGCCCTGGGCAGTCAAAGAACCCCAGTGTGGGATTACATGAGACCAAAAATGATTCTAGGTCACTTATACATCAGTTTACATCAAACTTGCAGATAAATATGTAAAATACTCCCAGTTAGCCTGCTTCCTGCACAGCTATTATTGGGTTTGATTTGTATACCACCAAATAGCCAAATGTCTCTGGGCAGTGAACAATTTTAAAGAGGATCTGACTAGGATGGCCAGCCGCAAAAGAGATCGGGCTCCTGCACCACCACATTATAAACATTTCTATACCACCCTTGAGAAATTCTCTCTCAAGACAAAGCTTAAAACCATAAAATACAACCATATGCTGAAGCATAAGATAAAACCTTATGTCGAAAGCAGACTAAAACTGAACTAGGAACCAAGATAAAAGTGGGCAGCAGTGGAAAGTTCTGAAAATATTTTTAAACCTGAATGATAAAAAATCTGAGAAAATAAAGAGTCCTTCAGTTGGCAACAAAATTACCATCGTGCAGGCACCAGGCAAGCATCTCTGGAAGGTCATTCCAAAACTGAGGTGCCACCACTGAAAAGGCCCCCTCTATAGTAACAACCTGCCTCATCTTGCTCAGTGGGGTACCTAGAGAACAGCCAAGTGTCACTGCCACTTTGCAGAAGAGGGAACTTTAAGATATGCTTGTGGAAAGCCTCTCTTCTACACAGGTGTTAAAGATGCAGCAGGTGGGACCTCTGTGTTCTTTTGCTCTCAGTCATCCTAGATTTGATATGCTACTCACCTGAAGGACCCTGTTGACCCCCCCATGCATGTGACAAACAGCAAGGCTAACTAGATGTCTACACAAGCCTCCCCACCCCATCACATAAATTAAGTCAGCAGCATGTTCTAACTCACAACAAGTGTCCTTTATAAGCAGCTCTATGGATAGGAAGGTGACCTGAATGTTTTGGTACATTGGCATCAGCACCATACTCAAGCAGGAGAGAGACAGAATCTGGATTTCCTCCTCCAGCAGCTTCAAATAATATGGATGCATGATCAGATGCCTGGGAAAGGATGTTGGCTCCTAGGGGGAAAATAACCACAGGCATTTAATTCATATGCACAAATAATATTCTCAGGAGGTGAAAAATCTCAGTCTGAAAGTGAGTTCTTCAGCAAGAATTGTGGTAAAATGTTTGGATTTTTGTTACTGCAAGCTGGGGATATGGGACAAGTGTGGGAAAAAAGCAACAAGACAATCCTGAAGGAAAGCTTCTTGAGGCGAAAGAGGCTTCGCGCACCCTGCCCCTTTGCATGGCTCCCCCTGCTGCCCTCCTAGCAAACCTGCCTGACTTGTCCTGAACTGACACAGCACCGTCCATCCAGGATGTCACAGTTCAGAAGCCTGGAAAAGAGCAACTGTCCCATTTAATTGACAACTAGCCTCACCTTTGTCACAGCTTTGCAACTCAGGTGCCTTTAATGCACCTTTAAAATAACCTTACTTACCTACTATATGGACTATCCCGACCTGCTACTGCTGTCACGGCCTTTCAGCAAATATCTCCATGCTTGCTAGCAATTTACCCCATCGAATCTTTCTTCCCCTCCCAGCAAGTTAAAACCCACTTGACCAGCCAGTCGCAATCTCCACATCCAATTGCCATTGCAATTGAAGATAAAGTGCTGGCAAGCCATATCAAGATGACGCTTGAAGGTCACACACAATGCTGAAATCTGACTACCCACATTAACTTTCATTCCGGTATCTTAAGGGAAACCACATCACAGGGTGTGTACCTTTGGGACCCTTTCAAAACAGTGGCAGGTGCTGAGCTGGTAGTGTTTGTGAAGACAAAATGTAGCTTTATGTATTGGATAAACACACCGAATGTACCAGAGGGATCGTTTGCTTGGCCAACCATGTCTTGCCCACGTGCACACTTTAATCGTCGCTGCCCCCTCAGGGCTGCTGTGCGGACTACCAAAAGGTCCTTGCAAGTCCACAGGTGAGGTGGGCTTGCAAGGACTGACTGTACTGCATGCGTATTCCCAGGAGGAAGAGGGGCATCTTCAAGTATCCCATCGGCACTGCATGGAGCATTTCAGGTGGCTGTGTCCTTCTGCAAGAAGGCAGCCCAGGGTTATCAAGTCCTGCATTAGGCACCAGGAAGCGATTTCTGCACATAAGAGCAGTGCAGCCCAAGACCCTTCAAGCAACTTCTGGAAAATCATTAGGCCTAAGGGACACATTAAAAAGTCAAGGGATTGTATACAAATTCTCACCTTTGCGCAATAAAATTTCCAGAATTTCTGTATGCCCGTTCTGCGCTGCCAGCGCTAGAGGGGTGAGCTCATAGGAACTTCGTGGGTCTGGATCTGCTCTGGAGCAAAGAAGGAGTTCTACCATGTCTTTTAAGCCTAGCCTGGCTGCCTCATGTAAAGCTGTCCTCTTGTTGACACACTGCTGATTGATATTGGCACCAAACTGGATCAGCAAGGAAGCAATTTCATATGAGCCGTGTTTAATTGCTGTAAAATATTGGATTGGAAAGAGCAATATTAATCTGGAAGAGAACTGAATTTAAAAGCTTCTGTTTCCTGTGAAACTATGTTAGGATTTTTTTTTAAAAAAACCTCTACAAAGCTGGAACATGCTATTTATATATCACAGTAAAGGTCACATAGCACTGTGAGGAGCTAAACTTAGAGCCAAACTTTAAAAAAATCCTAGTTAAAAAAAAAACACCTGAAGCACAGATGCAGGTCACAGGATCTTGCTACTGTTTCAGGACTTTCCAGAAGCTGAAGCAGCTCCCTTGCATGGCCAAGCTTGTTGTCCCTTTAAACAGCGAGGGGGAAAATACCTTATCAAGGAGGAGCATCGCATGCCACTTGATCATAGCCGGGAATGGCCCAGTGATCAGCAGACTAGTTGGCTCTGCTTTTGGAGGCAGAATTTTCAGCACTTAAACACTGAGCCTCCATCTGGAGTGGCAACTAAAGAGGCTAGATCTGAGCACAGTCTCATGCGGTTATTTTTCCTTTAGAGAGTTGCTGTGCTCTCCAGTTTCTTCAGAAACCATCAAGATTTTCTGAGGCAAGCACTGGACTTTCTCCCCAGGGAACCTTACTCCATGAGGAGCTGCTGTAGCAGAAGGAAAGGCGCCTCAAAGTAAGTGGAACCCAACACAACTGTCCACTATCCCATTTGGCACAGGAACATGGCAGCTAGCCAAGAAAAGGCGATGAAGCACTCATAGGGTAGAGATGAGGGCAGACTGAGATACACTGACTTGGGTTCAGGTGACATGATAACCCACACTCAGGGGCTGCAATGGATTGAGTACTGGTTGTTTTTGAAATGTGGATTATTGTGTTGCCTGAACCCGGTTTCATGCAGAAGCCATGCTTTGTTAACCACAAGCAACCCAGGAAGAGAAACATGGTTTGTTGTTAGGCTGTGAGTGGCTTGCTCACAGTCAACAAACTATGGTTTGATATTACAGCTAGGTTCAGAAATGATAACTCATGCTTCAATACTCAATCCAAACTCAACCCTTGTGTTCTCTGAACCCAGTTTTCTTTCCTCCCTCTTGAGGCTGGACTGGGACAATCATAGGGTCAGGTTTGGCTCCTGTGGCTGAAGTTCTGCATTGCTGCCTTGGTCTTTTATCCTTATCAAACTTATCTGAATGAAGATCCCACTGATGTCAACATGGCTCCATAATAAGTGTTTGGAATCATAATGTCAAATGTCATTTCACAGCATTTCTAGTGTACCAGGGCCAGCTCACCCATGTCCCAGCAATGGATTCTGAAGTATTTACCTCCACCATTCCAAGCCTGAAGAGGCAGTATTGCTGGGGCAAGCAAAGCAGGGCAGAAACAGGCAATGGCACTAGGAGGGACGGGCATCAGAAAAGGGGAGGCAGGCAAGGGCCACATGGAAGAGCACAGGCAAGTTGGGTCAAACACGGCTCTGCCATTTGAGCAGCACTGTAATTGGTGATTGATTCCCAAGTCTTGTATAGAAAGAAAATATTTGATCTGCCTAAGCTATTTTAATGTAACCACAGCATTAAAATGATCCCAAATAAACTGCATAATTACAATTTACCAGTAATTAAAGCGGAGTCGCCTTCCTCATTCCTAACATCAGGATTAAAGCCATTGAGGAGCAGAAAATATACATTTTTCATAAGGCATCTGTCCACTGCTATAAACAGAGGAGTTTCTCCCTTCAGGTTTGTCTGTTGCCACGCACTGGAGTGTGAAGCTGAAAGACAGTCATGAGATAATGGACAAGTTTTCAAACACCGAGTTAGCACGCGAAGCAAGCATGAGAAAAACCCTTGGAGCCCACAGACAGTGCTACCTTGCAGTGTGATTTCCAGAATATTCTTGTCAGGTTGTGATGCCGCTTCATGTAAAGGAAGGCTGCCTTGTTCATCTGTCTCCAGAAAAGCAGTGCTATGCCTCGTCAATTCCATCAGAGCCTCTCTTTTGCCTGTTCAGTGTGTGAATGGTCAGAACACACGTTGCAAAGCATATTTATGCTACGTAATTCCAAAAATAGCTCGGAGCATTGTTATCCCTAATGAACATTTGTCAAAATAACAAAAAGGCTAGTTCACACATGCATGCCCATCACCTGGTAGCTTATTATGCATTAATTAATCTGGCTATTTAAGTGCCTGTGGGTACACACAACCATCATGTATAATAAGCTGTGCTGGCTGAGCATGTTGTCAAAACCCAGTGCTTTTCCCACAGGGTGATTTATAAGTCACCCCAACTAGCCATGGTTTGTTGTAGGGTATAAAAACCTTTCATGGCTTATTGCAGTGTCTGAGAACAGACAATAAACTAAGCCACAGGCAGGTCAAGTTGCTGGGAATATCTTGGTTCCCTTGCAGTGTCTCCTGGGATTCTGAGGGAGGACTGAGTGAGGAGAAAAAGAGAAGAGGCGGTACACGACCCCTGCAGTACCTGGTCATCTGTCAGGCACTGAAGAATTTTAACCAAAGTGCATGGTCAAAATTTCCAAGGGGTTTAATGAGTTGTCTGAACCCAGTCTGTGGGACATAAAGAAAACAAAACACCCCTCGCATTCTAAAAGCCCAAACAATCCCCCAAGGAAACCAAAACAGATACTTAACTGTCCGAATGGCACTGATTATCTTCCTATGATTGGTACTTGTCGAAAAATTGAAGCTGCAAAGAGAATCATCATCATCCTATTACATTTAAATCCAGGGTGAAATAATGAAATGAAGGTGAAGGAAAAGGCCATTTATTAAGATTCACATCTAGTATGCAACTATGGTACGGGTAAGGGACAATCTATGCATACTCACTAAACCCTTCTAGGGCATTCCAAGATTGAACAGATGGATTATCACTTGCCCTTTTAAATGTTTCACTCTAAAAATAAAATTTAAATACTCACCCAAAGAAAGGTAGCACTTTCTTGCAATCACTCCAGATAGATCGCATTTTTGCTTTTTGCCATCTAGAGGCGTTTTATTCTGGCTTAGTTTATCCAAGGAAATTTTGTATTTGGGTGGTCCTGGTCTTTATCCATTTGGAAGCAAAATGGGGGCACCAAAAACAGGCTATGATTTCTGCAACGCTGTGCAATCCCCAAGTACACACGTATGTTTGCAGATTAAGACCCCACCAAAGAGTCTGATCCTAACCCAAGCTCAGTGCCGTCCAGAACCTAATAACACTGAAAGCTACTGACGCTCAGAATCCAAAAAATGAGGCAATGAGCTGGAAGGGGAATTGTCCTGCCTCAGGATGCCTCCTTAACCGGCATCCTTTCTTGGAGCAAGGGATTAGGCCCAGGAGGATGCATACCTGCATTCCCTCTCTCTAAGCAGGGGTTTTATTATGGGGAAACACTTTCTTTTTCTAACTCGCTACACATCCCACTCCCAAATAATGAAGTGCTCAGGTTTGAGGTTGGCAGTCACTTCTAAGTCTGGACCCTTCTTGCTTCCACAGGCAGAGATTTCAGGAAGGTAGGAATGAAAAAAGCTGTTCTTCATCCTCCTTCAATCCATGCTACAACTTTCCTGCTCAGACTGGATGGTGCCCTGAACAAGACTCCTTGTGTTAGAGCAGAGCAGGCAGGCATTTCCAAATGTGAACCCTTTACCACTGAGTGTAGAACCTCTGGCCCAAGCTGACGCCACCTCTGTGGGTTCTGCCACCTTGCTGCTGCAAACCTCACCTCTTCCAACAGCTTTGCCCCTGCTGGAAGTTGCAGGGGGGTGGGGAGACAGAGAAGTGAACCTCGCTATGATCTCCAGTCACAGACTGAAAGTACAGAAAGGATTCCCCTGTGCTACAGAGTTGGGAGCCATAGGACTGCAACTTAGTGAATTCAGGAAGAACATAATTGCTGATTTGTACCCTGATAGTCTAGGTTGGCCAATTCCCTCTACAGCATTGAATAACATTTAAATATTAATCAGCAGTAATTAGCTGTGTTGTAAATATAATGGGAAGGAGAGGAACTGGGTATTAACTAGGAAATAGACAGACAGATATAAAAAAAAATATAGGCTGGATTCACTGTTGTAGGTATTAGAGTTTTCTGAAATAAAGTTAGTTGGGTGGCTCTGTCAAGGAGTCCAGGATTATCACATTACTTAAATAATTTGATTTACTTTCAAGTAAATATGTTTCTGCTCAACTTTCCTACCAGCACAAAATACGTGTTTGAAAAAGTACAGAGAACTATCCCACTCCCACAAAAAACAAAAACAAAAATCCAAGAAAAGTATGTTGTGACCAGATGATGGCAATATTTTCCTAGACTATGAAGAATGAGAAAAGTCACTCAGAGAGCCTATTAAAGGAACGGGTGACAATTTTTAGGCATGCAATTTCTCATTTTCTCAGGGCCTGCCAAATAGTCATTCTACAGTTATTAATAATTTCTGTCTTGTTGGGGGAGCAGCTTCATTTTCCACAGAAAATAGGTAACACAGATTACTAAAAAAATGTCCCAGGAAAGAGACAAAAGAAAATGCTGAGCAAAACCAAGAAAGTTATGCCCCTCTCCCTTTTGAAAACTCTACATGAGTAACTGGAGTTGTTTTCCCACCAGTCTATGTCTCAATTCACCTTTAGTTTGCTCATTTTTGATCAAGTATTTTCATTCTTACTTTTTATTAACATGATGCAGCCACAACTGCACCTAAAAAAATTCCCTGATGTATTCGGAATTCAACATCCAAAAGTATTAGAATATACTTCATCATTGTACCTTATCATAAAGTCCCACAGTGGGGGATTTTACACCCAAAATTCTATGTGAAAAACTGGAAACACAATTATGACATCTGCTGGAGTTTTTTTGCTTTTGCTCATTTTTTCCTGGATGCAAGACGAAAGTTAAAACAAAGAGACACAACCTGGCAAAAGCTAAATGCTTTCTAGTTCCATTGATTTCAATTGAAGAACTTAATCTATAAAATAATCTGAAGGCACAAGGCAGTTCTGCAGCTAAAGACAAGCTGGAGTGGTTCTGTAAAGGGCCCACACAGGGACCTACCTCAGCTCTGTAGATTCACCTTCTTTTTCCTTGGAGGAGCAATAGGATATGCCTGTTTAATAATTTGATTGATTTTGCAGTGTTTCACTTTCACTCAATACATTATAATCCTCTACCTGGCTACAGCATATTTCTGCATAACAATTCAATATTAGCATGGATAAAAATCACATGCATATAAAAATATTCTGTGAATAGGCACAGGGCTGCACCTTAAAAGGTCACTGCCAGTGGCATTTCCTGTTCCTCAGCATGCATCCCAAGTAAGCTTAAGGGGGTTCAGGGCACAGAACTGGAGAATGCAGGGTGGGGCAGGGTTGTAGGAAAAAAGGAAGGAAAGGAAACCCCCGTTTCACTGCTGGAGGTCTGCTTGTGTAAGGTAGGGTTTAGCCCATAGCCTTCTGTGCCAGTCACTCCATAGCTGCTACTATGAACAGTATCCAGAGCACTTCTGTCATTTGTTTTTTAACCTAGCACACAACCTAAAATTGTCTTCTTCTTCATTCATATAAGAGCTGTCAAGTTTCTCTTTACTTTTGCTTTCCACTGTTGAGAAACCTGAACAATTTGCTTAAGGATAGAAATGGTTCTGATGGTAACAGTTAGATTTTATATTTTTTTAAATAGAACAACCACTTTTCCCTTCTTTTGGGGATCTGTTGGGAGAGTCTTGGGTACACCTCATACTGATTCAGTACTTGGCAGAGCCTCATTTGAATGTCTACCCCGTGCCCCCACTTTCCATCTTAAGACAACAGTCTGATACAGACTTTGTGGCTTGCAGATCATCTGCTTTTCCCCTTCCCTGACCACCTTTTATTTTGCTTTAACATCTTTAACAATGAAGAGTTGTCTAGGACCCAAAAGCTTGCACTGTATTTTGTGACTGTCGGCTTGGCCAAATAAAAAGTATTATTACATGGAAATGGACGCTGCAGTTTTCCTTTTGGCCAACATGACCTCTTTTGCCTATACATACCTGCCTTTCTCTGCTGTAGCCACAGCCGTGCTTTTATGGATTTCCTGCAAACTCTGTTGAATGACATGCTGAGTAGGAATGTCATCATCAACATCTTCATCATATGTATTTGTAGTATTATACATGTTAAAAGCACATGTCTTCGATCTCTCAGCCAAGCAAGGTTAAGTAGTTGTTCTATGTTGTCCACTTCTTAGGTTTCTTCTACTTTTGCTTAAACATGAGTAGCTATATACATGGAAAGAAAGATATGCAATGATAAACTAACCTGTTTAATTGCATTTCTCTTCTCATTTGCTAAGAAACAATGTATTGTAAGCAGCCTAGAAAGGGCTTGGCAGCCTATAAATACAAGTATAAATGAATAAATAAATAGACACAGAACTCTTAAACGACACATTTCAATCAATCTATTTTTGAGCATCAACATGAGATTTTTCGCTTGACAGGAAAAAGGCCCTCTGGCCATACTAGTCTCACATCAGGCATGATGGTGAGAAAAAGCTGGTGCTT
The DNA here is from genome assembly GCF_004798865.1 of Varanus komodoensis. Lineage (NCBI taxonomy): Eukaryota > Metazoa > Chordata > Lepidosauria > Squamata > Varanidae > Varanus > Varanus komodoensis. Next base: position 16,599,678 of record NW_025336346.1, read on the forward strand.
CTGTCTAGGCTTTTGCTTAATTATGGCTACTGGTGACACACAGCTGTACGACTCGATTCTAATGCCTAAGTTTCCCTTTGTCACACCAGACTTTGGTATCCTTGCTTAATGGACTAAACTGCTGGTCCATTCAATAAAGTAATTACTGATGCAGCTGAGAACATCAGAGGCAGACATGGTGTTCATATTCAATGACATATGTATAATATGCCTGAAGTGGTTCCAATCCTAATTTTCAAATACTGCAGACAGGGTGGTCAGGAGATCCATTATGTAACATTCTATTTTGAGCTGTTGGTGTATGTATAACTAGCACACTGACATCTGGAAGAGCGGACCCAAGACCAAAGCAACTGGTTACAGTCGGGTCCCATCACAATTTCATGAAAGAAGTTGCTTAAGCTAAACAGTTGTGCACACAGACAAATGAACACTGGCTTGGGACATGTTCCTGCTGAGGCACCTTCACAGAAATTGCTCCCCATTTTACACCATGACATGAGCATTTTCACACTGTGAACATTTAGTCAACAGGCCAATTGAAAATAAAAGTAATACAAGTTTTAATCTGCACATTCCAATTCTTTGTAATACAATCACATAAAACTGCCAGGACCGTAAAAGCTTATTAGTCAAAAACCTCAGAAACTCTATAAAGACTAACCCAGGAAAGAAGGCAATATGAACAGAATAGCACCTGATTTCAGCATTGTGGCAATATCACTGGCTACATGACTTCCTGATATATCAAAATCTATCGCAGAGAGTTATTGCTACAACAATATAGAAACTGAACCAAAGAAAACTTAAGGAAGACATTATACAATCCTGGAAGTTATGCCAAACCAAACAAATTAATTTTGTATAAACAATATAGAATTAATGAGAGAAACAGTAGCATATATCTTGCCTGTGGATCCACGTAGAGTTAGTTGATTCAGTGGAGGAGAAAGACTTTGTTCGTGTCAATATCTTGAGTTTAACTGCATTAAACATCAAAACTTATATCTAAAATCAAATTGTGTAAAAATAGTAAAGTTGTAAAACTGATTAAAATGAAAATTTGGTGGAATGGAAGATTACTATGTAAGAAACTTGAAATACATATTTATGCTGCTTCAACAAGCATTTAATGTGATTTCTTAAGGATTTGCACTTTGCATATATTTATCTTGCAGTATAGCATTAAAAAGGGCACATCAACAAGGAATGAAATAGATTATATGTGAGACTTACATTTATTAATGGCAAAAGTCCTCTGAATCTGGCTTGGGATCTGGATTGTCCCAGTTTCTTTTGGTTTAAAGATTTTAATAAGCAAATTACCGAATGGATAAATTACTGGTCAGAGAAGTTAAACAAGCTAATATAAGCTTAAACCTCCCCTCCCCCTCCCATGCTCTTCCTTCCCACTGACCTATTCCCCCACTGGCCTTTAATCAGCCTATATAACCTGTGCAGGTAGCACATTAATTCGGTAATTTCCATTTTTAAATGCAACATCAGAATTTCAGAATAAAACTGGTAAGAATTTAACCCATAAATAAAATGAAATAACCAAGAGCTGCAGAGAAAATGGAATTTTTTACTTATTGATAGATGAGCACTGACATCTGCAGTAGAGATCCGATTCCTTGTAGAAAGTATTAGCTTTGCTCTGCAAATTGCAAATACTAAATTTTATTACTATTCAGTCCCTCTCATATATTGAAAAAATAGCTCTAGAACTTTTCCCATAAATACAAACAACTTAAATATTTGAAAAAGTGTTACAAGCATTTTAAAATTAAGTAGATTATAGACAGTTTGAAACAGAAGATTTACCCATTCATCAAACTTTTTCTTTACACCGATATATAAAATTAGGACAACATGAAAAGAAGTACATACATTTATAACTGTTGCAACAAGGTTTAACAATATGCCAATACATACATACTTTTAACATTTTTATTCTTGCTTTTGGGAACAGCTTACAAAGTTAAACCTTTACAGAAATTATGTTAAAAGACAACAGTATACATTCTCCTCACCTTTCTTCTATATTTGAAACAGAGAAGAACTCACACTCTAAGCAAGTGAAAACTAAGTATGACGTTTGATGTATTGAAAAATGATCTTTTGCTTCTTGCATAGTCCATATCCATTAATAACTTACTATAAATATCTGACCATAAGACACGCTGTCTTGCCCACAAGTTTCTTAACAGTATTCAGAGGTATGAGCCTCAGTCAAAAAAGATCAAAAGGCCAGACATTTTAATCATAATATTCCAGCTACAATTAAGGGAGAGAAAATAGATTTATGAATGGTACTTGCTCAGAAAAATCCTAACTGCATGGACATGAAATCAAAGCAGCTCTCAACAGATAACATATTTAAAGTTGAGAAGCTATTTTGTATCGGACAACAAAACAGAAGCTATTTTGAGAAGCTATTTTGTATTGGACAACAAAAGTAGTCAACAAATTTGTCTACCTTTTATAAACTTGGGAAATGGACAATTTAAAATATTTTAAGTCTGACTGATTTTTAATGGAAAAGGGATAAGAATATCCTTAGTTCTTATTGAAATCAGTACTACTTAAATAAACATTGATTGGATTGCATTGCAATAACCAAATCCAGCATTAATTTTGAAAAAGAAAGTTAATGTGCTAACTTATGTATCCATTTTTCCAAGGATCTGTACTTGAGTGGGCATAAACAACTCTGTGCTAGGATAATGCTACGTCATGCTATCATCCTTTACCTTAAAAAACCCTCTTCATTGTTTTACCAACCCTTTTCAGAGGAACAATACTTAGCTAAATTATCTTCACAATTCTTCTAACTTCAGTTTCTCCCAGTGCCTCAAGTTACCAACTGGTGACAAAGCACTGATTGTGCTCATAGCTGGTGACCATCTTCTAGGATATTGAGCACAACTGGAGGGATTATCTTGCCTAAAGGTATTTTGGCCATGATAGGGCCTGTTACACAAGCATAGGTCATGTGCCTAACATTCCAAGTCATGCACACTAATCAGTCCCTATGAGATGCTTCTCAATTTCTGTTTGTGCAGTAAAACTTCCATGTGAATTATGCTGTATGTAGTGAGAACACTGAACTATTTATGCTATCACAACAGCACTTTCTACAGTATGATCTCAGAAATATCAGATCTTGCACTCTGTTGTTTTTTAGTCCAGATAAAATTTCAACAGACGTAAGTTCTACTGATTTCAATGGATTTCTATTAATTTAAATAAATGTCAGTAAGACTAACTTTAACTAGGCAAGAACAGTAACATTTCTCCAGAAACAGATATGATCATAATGTATGGAAGATATTGTGCCAATAAAAAGTTCAAAAAGAACTTTTTCCATATAAAATGTTGAAAGACTACCAGATTTGATTAAAATCATATGAAGCCTGAGAATTCTGTTTGTGTTACACAGCGGAACTCACAGTAAAACAAATACAGAGCATTTGTTAGGCTCTGTAAGCACAATTGTTTTCACTAATGTTAAACTGCTTGGAGGGCCCTCAGGCCAATTTGGCAGAAAATAAGTAAGTCAATAAATAAATTAACTAACGAACTGCACATTTAAAACAAATAGAATTCAGAAGTGCTTAGTTTGGGCTATACAGTGTCTATACCTGTCACTTAAACCACTGTTACTTTCTTTATTGAAAATTATTTTAATAATGTAGTGGGTCATACATTTCTGTTTCAAATTGTGTTATAATGCAGGGTTGGATCCAGAGTTTGTACCCAGTAGCAGGAACTTTCTGAGCAGAGTTATGCTCAGGAGTTTCTGGCCTGCGGACCAGGTGATGGAGAGGGTTTTTACTAGTCTCCCCACTCCCCCTGAAGCTACCTCCCAAATCCCTTTCCCTCCCTTTCCATACCTTCCAGATTGTATTTTGGGAGGCACAGAAAAGTGCAGGGAGGAATGTGAACACTGTCACTTCTCCTGTTCCACCAGAGGAAATACTCTACTGGATCAAAAGCTTTCTGAGGATGAATGAATCCCTTCTATTTACAGAAGGCAAGATCTAGGTCCAAGCCATTAATTGTGTATCTTAAATGCTGAGCGAAAGAAACAGCAGGAGGAATATTATCCTTCAACAACTTCAGAATGTTTGATTATACATTAAGCCATACTGCATACTAACAAATAACATTCATATTAAAAGAGTAAAAATACATTAATATTTTATATAGACATGACTATTTAATCATTAATTCAAATTATCACTAATTTAGAAGTCCAAATTATCAAAACATGTCCATAAAGAAACTTAAGGAAAGAATGCATATTTGAAAAAATACAAGTTATAGTCTTCTCATATTTGATCTTGAGTTCTACAAAATTAGTCATCCAGTTGGCAAAGCAAAGCGACCCCTCGCTTAATCCAGTGCTGGACCGGTTTATCAGTTAATAGCATTAATGCAATGACAAAGTTAGTAGAATGTCCAGTTGTTGAAAGGGTTCCTTTACGCTCACTTGTCTTGTAGAGTGGACATACATAGGCATTTGATTTCTTTATGTCTGATTTTTTTGCTTCAAGGAAAGAAGAGTAAATATGATGCTGTCAGTTAAAAACATTGTGAATATTGTACTGCGTGATGCTTTTATTCAGTGGAGTCAAATGAATCAAAACTCACTATTTAATTCTATTTAAACCACAACTTATATACTACATTGTAACACAGAAGAGTCAGTTTGATCAAGAACCAGAAGAAACACCCCAACAGGATGCATTTGTGGCTGAATTGCACTTATTTATAGTTCTCAGGTTAGAGAGTAAATGTTTGAACTTACATGAACAAATATCGGGGAGGAAATTGTAGCAGTCTTGATGTGCCAGATTTGAAGATATTGGAAGGTAGCTTTTTACATCACTCATGCATTATATACGCATATACAATCTTTCAACTCAGTATGTTCTCAAGATGGTTAACAACAATTAGAGAATAAAATCAAATGATACCTCAACATCTCTGTTGGTTAATTCTGGTCTGAGTGATACTTAGGAGTATACCCACTGAAATCTGTCTAAACTTAGTCATAATTAAGTTAGTCACAATAACTAACTAAATAGCAACTCACCACTACTATCAAATTATTGGATCCTAAAGAAATGAGTGGGATCATATGGAAGAAGATGAACCTTCATGTATGCTAGTCTCAAGCTGTTTATATAGCATTACAAAAAAGGCAGCCCCCTGAATTGTGCCAAGAAACAAACTAAGAGTCAGTTTGCTCTTCTGCATATTTTAACAAAGATCAAATTTACTTACTAGGTTTAATCCAAATAATTGGCATCAGATCAAAGAGTATTTTAGGGTGTTGTTCACTTAGGAGTCCCCTAGTGAAAGAAATGAAAGCATATGAAAAGGCAATCTTAAAATAATGTACATATAATAATAGAATATATATCTGTGTTGGATAATTTAATATAGGAGGAACTGTAAAAGATAGATTAGAAATACATATGGCAAAGAAAAAATAATTTGAAGAAAATAATTCAGTTAAAGGAATTGAGGAAGCTTCAGTCTATCTATAATCACATCCAGCTGTCATGAATCTGAACTTTCATCATGAATAAAAAAATTGTTCTAATATAAACTTCTGCTTATGTTCACGATTGTAAATTGTCTAAAGAGCTTCAGCTATTGGGCAATATAGAAATAAAATAAATGAAATGAATAAATTTTCGCTCTAATGAGCTAATGATGCTCCCTCACTAAGTTCAGTTGACCTGCACAAACAATTAATAAGGGAAAGCATTCCAGCTGGAAAAGGTGCAAGTGGTGTTTATTTCCTGACATTTCAAAGTAACATGGAATTATGAGTTGCTATGGTAATATGCTATGCAAGTACCACAACTCTTGGGAATGTTTGTACAGTATTATCCTACTTCTGTAAGGAATTTCCTTTAGATGACCTGGACTAATAATACATTCTATTTTATCTATAAAAATGCTTCTCATGACCAGAATTAAGTATTTCCTGGTCCTTTCCTTTCCTTTCTAGTGTGTTAAATTAAAAGAAAAGTACTGCCCATAAAACTGATTTCTGTGTTAAAATATATATGCCAAAATATGAAACATGCTCAGTGCCAGCATGAAGGGAAATGCACGGGCAAGGACTTGAACAAGGTCAAATTTTCTGAAATACTGACTTTGCTCTATCCCAGCGAGCCCCATCAAGGAATAATCCATGGATATAAACACCATCTTCTGGAGTAACATTGGAAGTGTCCTTAGGTATAACCTGAATGAAATGGAAAGAGTAATACTTTTTTCAACAGAGTTTTGCTTCATAACATAATCTTTCATATTCAAGACCTAATCCACAGCATGGGTATGACAATCTCTCTGTTTAACAGAGGATCAGCAGTGCAAGATTTGACAGAACTCATATGGGCTTTAATGTTTGCAAACCACCCAGAGAGCCCTCAATCTATCTGAAAATATATCTAAAATGACCTCTAGCTCTCCCTTAATGGTGGGTACCCACTCAGTAACAAATCCAGACTGTATTATAGGGTAATATAATATTCACAACAGGATATTATCACACTATATTCAATTGTATGTGGAGCTCTATATTAAGCACTCTGTTTGAGTTTCTCTTTCAGCTACTTATGGATAAACAGTATCACAGAAGTGCTGAATATTTGACATGGAAGCAAGCCCAACTGCTGTTGAAAGTCCCTCTAGACCAGAGGTCGGCAACCTTAAACACTCAAAGAGCCATTTGTTTCCCACAGGAAAGCGCCGGGAGTCACAAAACCCTTTTGACATCTAAAATGAAGATAAGACTGCATATATAAAGGTTTTTTACCTTTATGCTATGTATAAAAAAACTGTAGTGTGTTGCATTTATGAAATCAATGAATGATTCTTTTATATAATCTCCATCTGTGAACGGCTTCCCGTGCCTGACTATTTCCTGAGCGGCCACAAAACTAGCATATGTAGTTGAACTTGCAGACTTAATCCACTTCTTGAAATGATTCTTGCTCAGATCAACCTTCCGCATCAGTTCCGAAATGGCTTTTTTTGTCTTGTCTCCATCCGGATATTTTTCAGCAAAGGCTGTGTGTTTATTCTGGAAATGTCTTGCAACAATCGACTTTTTGTTGTTTGCCAGTTTCTCACCACATATTAAGCATACTGGCAAACCAGTCTCATCAGCAGTGAAAGCAAATGAATCTGCCCACGTACCATTAAACGCTCTGTTTTCTTCTGAAACTTTTCTTTTCTTGGATTTATCCATGGTTGGCCTACCAGGGGTCGAAAAGCTCAATAAACTGCGTGCCAGTGGGTGTCACACATTGGCGGTTGTGACGCTTATTTTGAACAACAAGGAGCCGCAGCAGAGGGATGAAAGAGCCACATGTGGCTCCGAAGCCACGGGTTGCAGACCCCTGCTCTAAACCCACTAGTGGTTTGCCATATCTATGAGAAATCTATGGCCACAGTCTTGCTGGGAAAGCAGAGCTAGTTGTACCATTCTTTCAGCCCTCATCAGACTATGCCACTGTATTATCAATCAAGATTTTGATCCCACATCAAAGCAGGTACAGGTATAAAAACTATGGATAAATGCATTAGTTTGATTCTTCCTTCTGCTGGTCAAATTCATTTGTAAACTGCAATTGAGTTATACCTGAAATTCATATCCCAGTAGATCAATAGGGATAGTGTACTTCCGGGCATAGTTCTGCATCGCTCCAGTTAAAAAAGCTTGCGTAAAAAAGAAACCCGACAGCCAAAACACACAGGGCTTGCCAGAGTCATACCAATCCTTGAAAAAGAACAAGAAGAATGTATTTTAAAATCTGAGCTATAAACTAACAAATCATGTTAGCAATATCTACCAGTAAAAAGATCAGTTACAGACAAGATTTCCCAGATAAATTCCAAAACTTAAGAGTTCATAATTTGATTCACTCATCAAAAATTTTAAATACTGTGAATTCTTGTTGCTTTACCTGTAAAAATTTCAACCTAGCCAGGAAATCAAGGATATAACTCCCCAATGGTTTCAAACTTGGGTATGAACGCTTAGCCCAGTTCTCTGCAACTTTTCCAATAAGAAGACTGGCACAAAGGGCTTCCAACTCAGAATCCATCACAACCAATCCTTTAATGGCTTTCTTTAAATTCACCAAAGTTGTACGTATGGTTCGTATTAAACTAAATGTGCAATAAAAAGCAGAGAAACTAAAAATGACAACATTTAAATGATTTGCAAATGGTAATATGTACTATTTATTAAGAATATTTGTACCCCATCCTTCATGAGACATCCCAGGATGCCTTACAACAATAAATAAATCACAACAAAGTACAATACTGAGCATGCAATATTAAAACCTAATTAAAATGACTGAATATTAAAATAATGGGCAAATAATGTTTTTGCCTGGTGCTGAAAAGAATGTAATGCCAGCGCCAGGCAAACCTCTCTGGGGAGCATATTCCACAGTCAGGGCACCACCGCAGAGAAGGCCCTCCTCTGGGTATTCACCCTCCTAACCTTCAAGGAGTGTCCCTGGAGCAGGGCCTCTGCCTTAGATCTTAAGGGGTAGGAGGGCATATAAGGAAGAAGATGTTCCTTCAGGTATCCAGGACCCAAGCCATTTAGGGCTTTATAGGTCATCACCAGCACCTTAAATCGGGCCCAGACTTCAATCAGCAGCCAGTGTAGTTGATAGAGGACCGGTGTTATATGAGAATAATGACCAGTCCCTGTCAACAATCTGGCCGCTCTATTTTGAACCAATTGAAGTATCCGGACTGTCTTTAAGGGCAGCTCCATGTAGAGCGTGTTACAATAATCCAACCTCAAACTAACCTCAAACATGATACTGCAATGTTATGATGGCTTCAAAACAAGTGTAATTCGATTGAGACTAGTGTAGAATTAAGAGGCTGAATAAAATCTTTGAAAGTACCCCAAGAAAAAGAAAGGAAAAACAGAAGCCCAAAAATATAAATAAGGTAAACAAAGCACTTACTTGTTAAAACGCTCCATTTCTTGTACCAGCACAGTATTCATGCTTTCCTCATATTTCACAGGATACTTAAGGAGTGCCGCTTCAATATCATAATCACCTGGAAGCTAAAAATTTTGACAAACTCATTCTCAATTTGTTTCCAAAAAGAAGTCAGTTTTAATTAATTATGTAATAAAATAATCAGAAAACTCATGGTGAATGATCATGATATCAGTAGCATTCTAACTGCTAGCCAAATGGATATCAACTGGATTTAGGATTAACTCTTGTCCTTCTGGTGCTTGCATACCACTCAGTGTGGCTAATAACAATTAAAACAAACCATGCAGAACAATAATATCTTAAGAACAACAGCATAATAAAATAATCTGCTTAGGCAGATTCATCAGATAAAAACAAAGATGTGATAAAATCCAGTCATTCACTAGAACAAATGCCTGCTGTTTGCTATGCAATTGTGCTAAAAATAATCCCAACCAACATTCTTGGGCAGGAAATTTCAAATTTTAGGTTGGGCTACAGAAAAGGTCCAATTTTGTGTCCTCATCAAATGTGCTAGAGCTGGAACATAAAAAAGGCTTCTCTGTCAGATCTTAGGGTACAGGAAGAGGCAGTCCCTAAGCCATCCTAGTCCTAAGCCATTTAGGGCTATAGAATTGAGAACCTCACCCTCTGAATTTTGCCTGGAAACAAACTGGCAACCTTACAGGACAGATGTGACATGATGCAGCAAACAAGCAAACAGCTGCCAACACTCTTCTTGTAGATTTCTGGACAAGTTGCAGTAGAGATGCACACAGTATGACTCCTGTAATATATGCTCAACCTGTACACTGGCATAGGAGATTGGTATAAATGGTATCATGCCTCCATCCCTTTCTTCATCAAAAGGAACTCCTCAATAAGGAGTTGTCTTGGAATTAGCAAGGGGGAGGTTTGGAGGACTACTAAGCAATATAAAATAAATTAAATTTGATAGTAACAGAATAATTGTGGGTCAGACATCATACAATTAATTATTTGATTTGGCTTTTATTACCTTGCTAAGGATGTCATCTGCAATTTCATATAATGCACTATCACCACCACCGGAGGATCCTCCTTGTGTACTTCCTCCTTGTGTAAGTAGCAGAGATTCAAAGAGTATTTTTGTTTGCTGGAGATCTTTTGATATATCTACGTTGTCATGCAATCCAAACACTTCTGGTTGCTGACTAATAGGGAGATTCTAGGACAAAATGAATTAAGTTAGTGAGTGGAATAAAGAGTTCCTTCAATTCGAGCTAGTACCATTAGTGGAGGACTTGGTAAGCATTTCTTAGCAGATATTTCAACTGGCTAAGAAGCTGAGCAATGAACTAGAAAATCCCTGTTCAATTTCCACCTCTTCTATGCACTGACTAGATGGCCTGAGGCAAACTTTCATTTCCCAACTTAACTTCCCACCTGCAACATAGGGATAAAACAGGGCTGCTTCTAGGGAGGAGCAAAGTGGGTGGTTACCTAGTACGCTAAAAGAGTCAAGGTACCAATCACCAGCAAGGAAGTGGCAGTAGCGGTCAGAAAAGCCTTGGTATGCAATAAAGGAAAGTGCTGCATTGGCCAGTGCTGCATTGGCTGCATCAATGCACCATTTTAAAGCACAATACTTTCACAGGTAAAACCATCAACTCACTAACTTTGGAGTGCATGGAGCCAATCCCTGCAGCAGTTAGAAGTTTCTCCTCCCACTGCTCCAGTGACCTTATTCCTTGTATGTTCTTAAGCAGCATCTGTTTAGTTCAGCCTGCTGCCATTCTCACACTAATGGAAACATTTTACTTTAAAATGGTGTATCTCCAGGCTGCACTGGCCAATGCAGTGTATTCTCATATACTGACCACCAGAGCCACAAGCATCTGCTTCCACTGCTGGGAAAGGGGGCAAAACACATGGCGCTTGCTGCATGGAGGGAGCAATACTTTGACTAACACCTTTTCCCAAAATCCCCCCTTCCCAATTAACTTTATACAGAGATTATGGTGTGTGCTGAACCTCTGCTCCAATGACCTCTGTAATTTTTTTGAAGCTCCTTTCCAGCTTCAAAAGAATTAGTTATGGTAAGGAACGTTTGTAAAGATGCTGAGTGAAAGATATGAATGTCAGATGATTTGCTGACTGGCTCTCAGGATACGATTTCATTATCTTCGTATTTTCGTGTCTCGTTTTGTAATGGGTGACTGACTTTTTATTTTCTGTTGTTGTTCTAAAGATATGTATCACTGCTTTTCACTCATGAAAGAGACACTTGATTCTGTGCATAATGGCACTTGCTTGTGGAACAGAAGAAAGTATGTCCAAAGACATGTTAATGTGCCCTCCAACCCCCACCAAATAACAGAAAGTGAAAAGGTGAAAAGGGGTCTCATGTTGCAGGTTGGGCACCAGAGATGGTTCATCAAATGCCATACGAAATTGCATATAATCTGAGAGAGACAAAAAGATACCTTAATAAAGTCAATGTAGTCATCATAGGAGCCCCTCGGTGGAGCATAGTAGTTACCACTAGGAGAAAAGGGATACCGAGGATTCTCAATTATTTCTGGGTTGTAAAAGTCAGCAAGCATAGTTAATAGTAGGCGCCTGTCCCAATCATCTGTTACTCTTCCTCCATAGTTGCACTCTCCCGTAAGGTAAGATATTGCTTCAAATGGAACATGTTCATATTCATTTATAAACAACTGCAATTGAAAATAAAAGAGGATTGAAAAGACTTCAAGCTATGCTATGACTTGTTCTTGCTGTAACAGATCAACAAAATCCACACACTGTAGATGAATAAATTAAACAACTCGTTTCCTCCTATAATTATTTACTACTTGTATTTCACATGTTCTATTTTTTTCTTTTCAGTGTGAAGATGGAGACAGGTTCAGAAAACATGTTAAGTTATAGTGGCATTCAAGTCACGGTGGTTTAGAACTTTGTCTGAACCCAGCACCCTTCCACAGGGTGGTCGGTTTGTAGGGTTCAATAAGTCCACTGTGGCTTATTGTGCTGTCATAACCCATAGTCATGTAAAAAAAACCAGAACTTCAAGGTGCTATGGGTGATAACCTTTCCCAAACATCCCAAAGTGCCAAAGCAGCTCTGGGAGGACAGCTCACAAAGGCTTACCCCCTTCCCTGCAGATGAAGTGAACCATTCGGAGCTAGCTGTGACTTGACTTTATTGATTTATGCATTTAAGAGTGCAAAGCCAGAGATAAACATGTCTTTTCTGATCCTGTTTTAGGGCAAGTTGGAGGTGACCTCCTGAGGTGCCTTTGAGGAGCTGCCCAGATGTTTTTTAATTAAAGTATTCCTCCCTCCATTGTGCATGGAAACAAACTATCAATGTATGACTGGGAGGCCACTGTTGGCAGAAAGGGGCTGCATCTTCCACTGCAACACTATCACCTGGTTTCTTTGTGGGATTTCTGATGCTCAGATATCCCCCAATGTTAACAGTGCCTCGAAGCTGCTAGCAGCAGTGGGGTACTTCAAAACCTGGAGAAACCCCCTTGTAAAGATGTAGACTTATCTCTTTAAATCACAAACCTTGTGTCCCCTCTATTTTTCTAGCAGAGATTTTGGCAATGTTTTGAGAGGTTTCAGGATTCTTTATAGCAGAATATTGCTATTCATGTGATCCTTTCTTGCTCTGCACAAAGCACTGTTATAACATGCACATCAGAGCTGAATTGCACAGAAACTTGCCAGGAGGCAAAATACTTATTATTGCACTAATGTGCAGACTGTGGCCAAATCTCAGTGATAATGCAAGGGGGAAGGATGACTGCTTGGATAGTATTTAATTGTGTAGACTGATATACAATTGCAACAAAACGGAGAACTAATTATAATCCAGAGAAATATAAAAGAGACTGAATTAGTTCATGTTTCTTTGCTGCAGCCTTAGATTTGCTGTTGAAGGAATAATATGTAACTTTACCTGCAGTTGTCTTACACTGATACGCAAGTCGGATTCATTAAATCCATATGGAATATTCCATCCAAGAGGCCCAAATTTTTTCCTCTCTTGAACAAGGGCATGAAAAAAGCAAACTCCAAAGAGCAGCTTTTCCCATCTCTTTAGGGAAAAAGGAAAATAATTAGCTGACCCAAATGGAAACATAGCTATTTATATTTATTTAAGTTCTATAATGCCCAATATAGCCAAGGCTCTCTGGGCAGTTTACAATAGCCATAAATTGGTACTTAGATATAGACCTGTGAGGCCAGCACAATTTTCAGGAGAGCCCTTGATATCTGTGCGGCACCCTGCAGACTCCCATCTGGCAGTATGCAGAACAGACTTCATCGGTGGCGGCACCCTCCCTCTGGAATGACCTCAAACCTACAGCATACTAATGGAATCACATACCTCCTGAAAATTGCTTCTGGTTTCTCTAGCAAAGTTTGATTGGTGCAATGGGAGGTTATATGGTATTTGAACCAGGACCAGTGAGTTGTTTCAGGGCTGAACATTGTTCAGGAGCTGTATCACACTGATACACATCACTGTTTTGATGTTCTTTTGCTGTTTCCAAAAAGCAGAAGCAGCATCCACTGAGTATGCATCCCACAATTTGTCACTATGTTATATGAATTGATTAGCTTTGCTAAGTGTTACCACATTAATGACTTCTGGACTGGCAAAGACAATTGAATGGTTTTATTTGGAACAGAAAAAAAAAGATTAAAGTTCAACAGGATGAAAAAAAGAGAAAGGAGGCCGTACAGTACCAAATATTACATTATATTACTACACAGCTTGTCTATCTTGGATTACAGATTGGATTTTTAACTTTAATGAAAAACTAGTGAATTTGGAAATAGCAGATCTTGAAGAAGGAATACACAATCAATTTTGGACTAAGGAATCTATCAAAAAGGTTTTGACACCAAATAATAGTCATGCAGTTAGGGATGGTTTAATAAAAAATTGGTATTCTATAGCAAGAAGAATTAGTCCTTCAATTTCTTTAATGTCTCCAACAGAAGCATATTATGGAAAGTATTTAAGGAAAAATAATGATCTCATAACATATCACCTTTTTAGAAAGGACAGGAAGGGAAAGAGAGGTGGGGGCATGGCTTTATACGTCAGGGAAGGGACGTATTCGGCCAGGGTGACTTATTTTATTTTATATTGTTAACTTGTTTTATATTTTATTGTATTATATTTTGATTGATATCTTTGTGAGCCACCCCGAGGCTTCAGCGAATGGGGCAGCATAGAAATTTTCTAAATAAATAAATAAAATAAAATAAAATAAAATAAAATAAAATAAAATAAAATAGGATGCAGTGAGATAGAATGCAGCACAGATGGGGATTCAGCAGAAGCAGTCTGGGTGAAACTTAGGGGTTTTGACAGCGAAAGAGACCTGACAGTGAGGGTATGTTATAGCCCTCCAGGTCAACTTGAGACCCTGGATGATGTCCTGACAGACCAGATTCTAAGGATATCTCAGGGGAGAGACACAGTAATTACGGGAGATTTCAATCTCCCGGATATTACTTGGGAGACTCACTTGGCGGTGACAGCCAGGTCACGTCGCTTCCTAGAAGCTATAGAGGGAGGGTTTTTCACACAGAGGGTCTGAGAGGCGACGAGGGGGGGCAACATCCTTGACTTGGTCTTGACCAATAGGGAGGAGCTGATAGAGGAAGTACAGATTAGGGGAGCTCTGGATGCAAGTGATCACTCCATCCTTTGCTTTGAGATCAGGGGACTGGGGATGTGCAGCAGGTTGAGCACTAGAAGCTGGGACTTCAAGAGGGCCAACTTTGGCCAACTGAAGGCCAGACTGGGGAAAGTCTCCTGGGATAGGTTACTGGAAGATAAGCGAGTTGAGGAGGGGTGGATAGCACTCAAAAGGGAGGTTTTGGAGGCACAAGCCTTGACGATACCTCTAGTCAGTAAGGTGGGGAGGTGAAGGAGAGTGCCGCCATGGATGTGAAAGGAGGTGGTTAAAGGGATTAGACGAAGGAGGAACCTCCGTAGGAAATGGGTATTGGGGGAAATAGACAAAAGGGTATACCGGGAGGAGGAGGCCCGTTGCAGAAGAATTCTTCGCAAGGCTAAGGCTGATTACGAGCTGAGACTTGCCAAGAATATCAAGAGCAACAAAAAGGGCTTCTTTCAGCATGTAAACAGGAAGAGGAAGGGGAGACAAGTGGTGGGACCACTAAATAAAGAGGAAGGAGATCCAATGACTGATATGAGGGAACAGGCACAGATGCTAAATGACTGTTTTGCCTCTGTGTTCTTCCCAAAGCAGGACGGGGGATATCCGCATAGGAGATTAGATGAGGCTGGGGACTTAGGGGCACAGATTAGAGTCACCCCCCTTCAAGTCGAGGGGCTCCTCAGGGCATTGGACATTACAAAGGCGCCAGGCCCTGACGGGTTACACCTGAAAGTACTTAGAGAGTTGGCAAGGGTTCTCTCATGCCCACTGGCCTCCATTTTTGAGACCTTGTGGAGAACAGGTGAAGTTCCAGAGGACTGGAGGGTGGCATCAGTGGTCCAAATTTTCAAAAAGGGTAGTAGAAAGGACATGGGGAATTACAGATCTGTTAGCCTTACGTCCATTGCAGGAAAAACAATGGAAAGGCTCGTAATAGCGAGAGATCAAGTGATGCTAGATAGGGAAGGGATGCTGACAGCCACACAACACGGCTTCCGCAAAAACAGGTCCTGCCAGACAAACCTTGAGGAATTCTATGACAAGGTTTCGAGATGGCTAGATGGAGGGGATGCAGTGGATGTGGTATACCTGGATTTCAGCAAGGCCTTTGACAAAGTGCCCCATGATATCCTGGTGGAGAAACTGAGGAGTTTTGGGATACACCAAAGCACTGTCCGGTGGATTAGGGCATGGTTGACTGACCGAAAGCAGAAGGTAACCATTAGTGGGGAATCATTGGGATGGCGGCCAGTAACAAGCGGGGTCCCCCAGGGCTCTGTCCTGGGGCCGATCCTGTTTAATCTTTTCATTAATGACATGGAAGAAGGGGTGAACAGTCTGCTGATCAAATTCGCAGACGATACTAAAACTGGAGCAATGGCCACAACTGAGGAGCAGGTACTCCAGATCCAAAAGGATCTGGACAGACTATGGAAGTGGGCAGGAGACAACAGGATGGCGTTCAATGTGGATAAGTGCAAGGTCTTGCCCTTGGGGCATAGGAATAGGTGTCATAAGTACAGGTTAGGTGACAAGTGGCTGGAGAGCAGCACTTGTGAAAGGGACCTCAGGGTACTGGTTGACTGCACGCTAAACATGAGTCAGCAGTGTGATGCGGTGGTCAAGAGGGCGAACGCCACCCTTGGTTGCATAGCCAGAAGTGTGGCTTCTAGATCAAGAGAGGTATTACTACCACTCTACATGACTCTGGTGCACCCGCAATTGCAGTATTTTCTTCAGTTTTGGGCCCCTCATTACAGAAAGAATATAGCCAGGTTGAAGTCAGTGCAGCGTAGGGCCACAAGGTTGGTGGCTGGTTTGCAGGGGATGCCATATGAGGCGAGACTGAGGGAACTGGGTCTCTTCAGCCTGGAGAAGAAGAGACTCAGAGGGGATATGTTGGCGACATACAGGTATATGAGGGGATGTCATATGGAGATGGGTAGAGACCTGTTCTCCCCTGCAGAGGAAGGCAGGACATGTTCCAAAGGAGCAAAGCTCAGGGAGCCAAGGTTCCATTTGGATGCCAGGAAGCACTTCCTGACAGTCAGGACCCCGAGGGTATGGAATGGGCTTCCACGAGAGGTCGTTGAGGCCGCATTGGTGAGGGTGTTCAAGGATAGGCTGGACGTCCATATGGTGGGCATGTCGTGAGCGGAGCCGGCTGGTGCCGGAGGTCAGACTAGATGGCCCGGGAGACCCCTTCTGACTCGCTCTGTTTCTATGTTTCTATATGGAAACATGGTTGATTAACAAGGATGAATTAGCCTTTGGCAAGAATTAAAAGATGAAAAAAAAAACACAGAATGGCTCTTTTACCATCAACTGGTTTCACAAGTAAAAAAAGAAACTCAAACACGAAAGGGTACAATAAGAACACTGATGGATTTTCAAATTATAATCAAACATCAAAAACACCATCTCCTAGAACAAATCTATAAACAACTGTTCTAATACAGTACTGACACTCAACAAGAAAAAACATGCTTGAAAAGCTGTATGCAGAATTTTGAAGATATATTGTCCTGTCAATGGAAAGTCCTATGGATGAAGGATATAAAATTCACTGCTAATCAAGAGAAAATTGGTATAAAACATACGTTCAGTGGTTTATTACTCTGAAAGACAAACAGGAAATGGATAAGAATTAAAATACAAATTTTGGAAATGTAAAGCAGTAGATGGGACTTCTTACTATATAGGGTGGATATGTGATGGGATCAAAAGAATTTTGAAGCGGACACAAGCAGAAATGCAGAAAATACTTAATATTGATTTTGCTATGAATGCCAAGAATATGCTACTGAGAATCATACCAGAGACTGTTTCAAAGATTATACTAGAGTTAACAGAGGCAAGAGTAACAATTGCTTCAAAGCGGAAAACTGAAGACTGTCCAACTGCTGAAGATTGGAAAAACAAGCTATCCAAGTAAGCAACAATAGCGAAACTATCCAATTATATTAACAGAAGACCAGCTAAAAAACTTATTGAAAGATGAAAAGTTTACTCTACTCAATTTAACTAACTGAAAAGAAATCAATTTTTACAAATGTCAGTGGTTTTTATTCTAATGCTAAAGCAATATTATTCACAATTAGTTTTATAAACTAATTGTATATCTCTGATTAAGAGTTGAATGATTTAAATGGGGCCACAGCTGACAGAAATGCTTGCTTTTTTATGAACATGTTCAAATTCTGAAAGTACATGTTATATTTGTGGAATAGCCCCTTGGCATCTTTTTCTTCTTTTCTAATAAATTTAAATGGCCAAGCTATGGGGGAAAAAACAATTTCTGAGAGAAATTACCAGCTCCTTTCCAGGGCACCCAGCGAAGAACACGGGATCACAAACAGGATCAGAGAGATAAGACTGAAGCAAGTTTAAACGAAGACCTGTAGGAGGCTCATTTGTCATCTTTACACCATTTTGTAGAATGGTTACTGGAAACTAATAAAACAAGCATGACAACAGTACTGCATTCAGATCTTTCCATTCTTATTTACAATTTCTATTCTATTGTGCAGCATAAACAATTTTCAAAACATTGTAAAATATCATAATGAATTCTGGTAGTCCTTTTGTCTCTTGATTTTTATTTTATGAATAATTTTTAGATTGTTCTTTAATTCAAAGATACCCATATTAAAGTAAACATTCAAATTTGATGACTATTAATATTCACATATTATACTTGACAATTCTTCACTAATGTAAATGTCAGCATTTATTCATGTCTATCTCCATTTTGCTTCTTATTTATTTCTGAAATACAGTATATTGCAGATTTATTGAACAGGTTCTTGTTGCAGCTTATATATATATACATACAATACACAACCCCCCCCCCACACACACACAAAACAAACGTAACATCAACAATTAAAACTTCTGTCACATAAACCTGGAACAGTTCCACGTACATCTGATAAAACCAATGAAGGCTGAACAGCTCATAACCTCTGAGAACAACAACAAATAAATCTACCATGTTCACTGAAAGGAAAAGGGGAATTAACTAGGTGGATTTCCTTGGTAAAAGATTGTACAATCAGGACACCACAACTAAGAGGTTCCTAATTCAAAGAGCATTGCATTTCAGATGGAGAAAGGACCCTAATCACAGTGTCCTTGAGCACTCTTGAGAAAGAGGGGGAAACATATGGGAGAAGATACTCCTTCAAGTATTCTATTCCTGTATTGTTTAGAGCATTATAAGTCAGGAACAGCCATTTGATTTTTCAAGCACAGTATTATACAGCCTGATATTATATGTTCCATGCAATATCACTCAATATCTCAGTTTAATATTTTTCTTAAAATGGTGTTTAAGAGATTGTTGCTTACCAAACATTTATCACAACAGCCAGATTTTTATCATTAGGGAGGACTGTGGCTGGTATATCAAGAGAAACTAAGGAGTAACTTAAGCAAGGAGTAGCAGATATGAGTTCAAAAAAATCCAAAAGCTGCACACCTGACCCATGCAAGACAAACCGTGATATAAATACACTACATGTGTGCATGTGAACACATACGTTTGCATGCATGTGACACACTATTTAGCCGTTAGGTGTAACCCCCCCCCCCACGCTGCCCACCCCGTCTAAGACAACTCTGTTAGACTGTACCACTCCAAGGACCTTATCCACCATCTTGGGCAGTAGCTGGAGCAGGGCTGGATCCTTATTGCCCCTAGTCAAGTCTCATAACAGAGTTCAGATTGTCCTTATCTAAAACCAAGTCCTAGTTGCTAGCTGTGCTACTAGAGAGCAATGTGGCATTTTAATAACAGCATATGCAAGGAGAAGAACCAACTGAAGTGCTATCTGCCGGGGAGAAATACACTGGTGAATGAGGAGAGCATCGCTGAGATGGCTGTTATTGTTCTGACAGTCAGGGTCGAGTTTTGAGGTTTCAGACAGTCAAAAACTTTGGAACTATCAATTTCCACATGTACTGTTAATGTTAATATCCTATTCCAGACACTTATGGCAACACATATCTATATTTTATGCTAGAGTACACTTAAAAATAATAGTGTACGTTTAATGTACATATATTTTTGTTCTGTTCACATTTTACTGGAGTGAAAAATGTATTTATTTTTGCATTGCTAAAACAGGCATAGAAGCATGGCAAAATCAGGAGCATCTGCTTTCAGAAAACCAACACTGAAAGGATTCAATTGAAAGACTTGATCACCTCTCTGCCAATGACCTTTATATGTGTGTTTCCGGGTTTTAATTGTAATTGTTTTGTAATTGTTTATTTATTTTTGTGAGGCGTACCGAGGCTATGTTGCAAGGGGACGGCATATAAAAACTTTAAATAAATAAATAAATAAATAAAATATATCACAGGTTTCTTTGTAAATACAGGACTGTAAAAAATAACAGTACTTTTATAAAGAAAATTAAAAATGAAAGCAATGCAACAGGAAAAAATGGCCCTGTTTGTATTAATATTGATAGTTCAAAAGGTGAGATTAGAGCATAATTGAAAGGAAGAGAAGCAAATTTCTTTTTTTAAAAGAATAGCTGAAATAAATGATCATTTACTAACTCAGTTCTCCATATTTGGTAAAGAGTAAGTCATTATTTCCCAAGAACATTTCTCATTCGAAGAGATTTGGAATAAAAAGTACCTTGGGTGATGGATAACTAGTCAGCCAGAGTCTGAACGTGTGATGACAAGTCTCAGTGTTAAACTCTTCACATATTTTCTCTAGCATTGGCATCCAGGAGACAGCAAGATGGCAGTTTTGTAAACAAACCCAGGTCCCTTCCTCCATTCCTTCTCTAATCATTTTTGCTGCTATTGGTCCCTGTCCTTGCCCCAGAGAGATAGACTGAAACTTGTTTCCAATCATATTTTTGTCATTTGCGAATTTCAGAAGGCCTGGCATGGAAGGTACAATAAATTAGTAATTGTTAACTTGAAAGCATTAATCACAAACTGCTATTCTGCATCCTTCCTATTTTTTAAGGCTGAAAAGTACCAATCAGTTTGAATGATAAATTTCTGCATCTCATGAGGTAATTTACAAGCTGTAAGGCTGTAGACATATGGAATCATCTTGTATTACAACATACATAAGTGTAAAACATTCATTTTTACGCAGATTTACTGGTAGCGTACTAAACTTTAGAATGTAAAGTGACCCTTGATTAAAGTTATAAACACATTGCTAAAATGAGAAGAATAGTCTTATCACATTTCCTGGAACAGTGGGGTTTCTGTTTTATGCCCAATTGTCTTGAACTGTTGCAAGAAAATAGGTTTTCACATCCACATTTACATCAGTACAATGTGATCAGTACAATATGTGTACAAGCCACATATGTACCCCATATCCAACCATATATTACAGACACTACCACCACCACCACCAACAAATTCATCACTCCTGCAAGCTTTAAAACAGCAAAATATAGATCTTACCCTCTGCATTTAAACAAATAAATAAAAATGCAGAATACACACTCCATGCAAGCCTTAAAAAGAAAAAAAATAGAACTACCACCCTAACACAAGCATTTAAAAGATATCCCAAAATAAGTCTGGGGCGGGGGGACAATGACAGAAATTTGCCAGTCCCAAAGCAATTCTTAGCAAAAAATAAAATAAAATATGGCGTTCACAAGCCCAAAGTCTTACAAACATACAAACAAGCAATAAAAAACCCCACTAGTTCCAGAGCAAGGTATTTTAAAAAAAAAAAAACATGAGAACAGCCCAAACTCCAAACCTAATTTAAGCTAAAACAACAGAAAGAAATGAAAGTACAAGTTAATAGGAATAATTGAACTTCATGTGCTTACACTATTTATGCTGTGCTAAGGAAAATCAATGCTGCTGTAATGACAGCTGCAATTGGCTAGTACGATGAGTTTACCAGAAAACTGTTACAGCTTGCAAGCATTATGAATGTTGTATAACCATTGGTTTTCACCAGCATGACTTCAATAGCATTCATATATATATTCCATTGGCGCGTTCTCTCACTTAATCAGAGATTAAACTACCCCTCCTTAAATATCTCAAGGAAATTTAAAAAATCAACTTCTGGCTGATACTGAAGATCTGGAGCTGATGGATGGGGTGGTTTGCACACCCTCTCTCATGCACAAGTGCACACATAGTTCATATGCACACATTTAATAAATCACATATATTAAAGAATTACTTAGCCTGCAGCAACATGCAAGTTACACAGTTATGTACCAGACAAAAGACTATGTAAATACAGTTTGAGTGGCAAACCGTATTCATACACATGGACTCCACACCAAGACAACTTACCTGAAAAAGCTTATCCTGCTAATCTAATCCTTCAGATAGTTAGTTCTCTTTTGAACTAAATACACATACACAGCGTCCATATGTGTGAGAGGTCAAGAAGAACTCAAAATAAAGAGAATGAGCTTTCTTTCCTTTCTTACTTGCTGCTTAAATAATCATCTATTGAGTCTGCTCTGTTCTGCCCATGCTCATTTGAAAATTACATTTCAGTTGGTCATGGCCATCTTCCTATTTATTCCTTTTTAAAGGATTTTCGAGCTCTGTCCTAATTGACCCACCATACTGAGTACAGTTCCCAAATTACAGAAATCAGTAAACCAGACAACATCCTTAAGCTAGTTTTGCTGATAATGTTTGGAACAATGGAAAGCTCTGGACAATAGGAAGACAGTGCAGCTCCAACAGTGAACAGGAATCAACATCAGATTGCATGGTTGTTGTTGTTGTTGTTGATAATAACAACAACGTTTTGCATTAATTATAAGTTCATACACAAAAACAGAAACACTGAAATTAATACAATTAATGTATGATTGTATAAAAAGTAAACACATCTCAACTCCCCACCCCACCCCACCCCACACACACTTTATTTCTTCTTAGAATCTTGTTAATGTTCCTATGTATATAAACAGAAAATCAACTGCTTATGGGATAGGCTGAGAATAGGAAAAAGAATTTCCTCTTGCAAAATTTAGACTTTTAAAGACTCATGATAATGTGAGCCTTAAGGAGAAAAAAAGTATATGCTCTTATATTTTTTTATAACATTTGGATGCCATCCAATTACTTGTGTCTCTGGACGGCTTACAGCATTACATATCACTGCTTCAAAAAATAGAAAAATTGGGAACAATGTATGGACTTACTGGCCATCGGATCTGCTCCAGGAGATAGCACAAAAATTAATGGGATTGTAGCATTTGAATCTAAGTAGCTTTTTGTTAGATCAAAAGGTGGTGGCTCAACAAATTTCTTTCCAAGTTTGTCAGTCACAAAGGTTGTTACAGCTGGTGTAATCTGTTTTAAAAGAAATCTTTGATATAAAATGTTGTAACATAAACATTAACTGTTCCAAGGCACTCAACTGGTAACTACTCCCATGCTTGTAAGAAATGTAAATCTTATAGTTGCATCCTTTAGTGGCACACCATCTTTATTTACAAGTGCTATTTTTTTACATATCCAGGGCTCCATTTATATTTGCTGTGAAGCTCTGCATATTGCTTTTGCATGGGAAAAAATGGCATAGAGAGTTTCCAGTGAGGGAGGCATGATTTGCCAACCATTTAACTATCAAATACCTTACTGGGTCCTAAAACATTACTGTCCTGTTGTCTTCTGAAATTTAAATCAGAAGCCAAGGCATTTTTTCTAACTTGTTTTTGCAGGATCTATTAGCAATTGTTGCATAAAGAAGAGCCACAGTTCAACTTGCAGCTCATCATTTGCCACCCTTAGGGTCTGACTGATATGTTACATTTGATGTATCTATAACATCATAGAAGAAATGTATAACACTATTTTTACAGACATAAATACAGTGGTACCTTGGCTCACAAACTTAATCCATTCCACGACTCTGCTCGGGACCCAAATTGGTCATGAGCCAAGTCAAATTTCCCCATAAGGTTCAATGTAAATAAGGTTAATCCATTCTGTAAATATTTTTTTAATCACAGGGAAGATGGACATGATCACAGGCGCGCTGTGGGGGGGAGGTGGGCATGATCGCAGGCGCGCTGGGGTAAGACGCGCGCGATTGTCACTTGATGCAGAGTTCGCGACCTGAGCCGATGTCCCATTGTATCATTGTACCATTAGTTCATATTAGACTGCAACATAGGACCCAAAGACAATAAATCAATTATAAATTAATAACAAACCTCATACAATTAGGACATTTTGAAAATAAGTAATATGAAAAACAGTATCTGTATGGCCTTCTTAGCCATTATTTAATGATACAACATTTTTGATATTATGATAACTTGGGCTAGAACAGGGGTCTCAAACTCATCTTACCTGGGGGCCGCTGGAAGTAGAGTCTGGGTGAGGCTGGGCCGCATCAAGTATTCCACCACCGCGGTGGTGGTGGGCCGCTCATCCCGCGGCCGGCCCGGGTGCCTCCGGCACTTTGAAGGCCACAGGGCCCCTCCCCCGTGCCCCACCCGTCCCGGCAATTAGCCCGCGGGCCACGAGTTTGAGACCTCTGGGCTAGAAAGTACTATTTGTAGAATTTCCAATGCAATTCTAGTCCAATGCACATGTGAAAGCAAACAGTAATTCCTTCTAGGATGCTTTCTTAAAGAAAACAATAACAACAGCTGCCTACAAAAATTTTGCTACTATATTTTACCTTGTCAGGTCTCAGGCATCGCAGAACAATCATCTTCTTTATTTCATTCAAGTTTGTATCCCATGGACTTGGTAAGGGAGTATTCTGAGGTTCTTTACTGTCATAGATCTTACGCCAGTCACTGAGTTGTGCAGCTATATGATTTCTATAAACATGGAAAATGGAAAATGCTTAGACTTGCACTTTCATATGAACAAGGGCTTTTCCAGATGTTTTTCTAGGGTTTTATGGTGCTTATGGGTGATCAGCATCTACTTGTTCAGTAGATGCCCATAGTTCAGCACCCTAAAGAGGCCCAGTAGCACTTGATCTGGGCCCCACAACATTCATGCTTCCTGGCTCAAGTTTATGATGCAGAAGTGGATGAGCAGGAAGCTACCATTTTAACACTTCCGTAATTCTGGGCATATATTGAGCATAATGGGAACTTTAAATAGCAGTGCTGCGCCATCAGTAAGTCTGTGGGGTAAGGTCCTCATGAGGGTAGATCGCCCCACTACGTGACATTGCAATGGGGAGGGCCCTTCCAGCTAGGGATGGCCCTGACTATGACAGGCACATCCTAACAGTCCCCCTTTTTCTATATATGTCACAGAAGGCTTGTCCAATTAATTAGAGATGTTCTATTTTTATTTTACCTTAGTCCTTTAAAAGCAGGCATATCACTTGCACGAGATATTTCATCCCAGCTTTTATCTTGTAGCCAAGTTGGATCTGGATTCTTGTATTTGCTCTTGAGGCCAACTCCTCCAGTTAACAAAAACATAAATTCTTGATGTTCTATTTCTTTCCTAGCCCTATTTAAAACAACAGTTATCAAATGCATTTTAAGTCATATATCATTATTTTAGTTTGAAATGCAACTATGAAGCTTTAAAAACATTTAATAATGTTCTCTGTTTTGGCCCACCCAACTGTATTATTTTGATTTGAGGATCTGTACTCTTGCAGCTAAAGTAATATTCTATTCTGGGCATGTGAGCTGCAGTTCTTTGTTCACACTTGTTTCCAAATGCTCGCTAAAATGGTTAAATGAATGTGGATTGTCTAACAGTTCTCTAGAAACCATGTCTCTGCCACCCGTCACACTCTTATCCTGCCCTTACGAAAGTCCCTTGTATGACACAGCCATGTTGTGTAAGGACTAGGTAGAGGACATGTGCAACAGTCCTAGCAAGCTGTGGTTTGGATCTTGCCATAGCAACAAGAGGTTGGACAAAATCCATCTAGCTGAGTAAAGGACCTGCGGTCACTGAGTAAGACAGAACCAATGTAGGTAACTATGGACAGATAAAAGGCAATGTGGGCAAGGCAGAAGAGCAGAGAAACAAGCAGACAGAAAAAAGACTGGAAGAATGCAACAAAATAGCCAGAGAAGTTTATTACTCCTTTAAGGCACAATTCTATGCCCTACTTTATATGATGCAATGCAAGTGTTTGTCTGCATGCAAACACTCATTTGCTGAAATGCTCTCCTAGTGCAAACACAATTTATTTTTGTTAATTTATTAAGGGAATAAAAAAATAGGCCTCTTACATTAGGAGATTACAGCACAGTAAAAATGAAAACAGCAGCTTATCTTTCTCAAACAGAGAACGGCAAACATTGCAATATAAATTGTACGTAAAATGGTCATTTAGGTAGCGTAGCCTTTTTTCCAAGATTTTCGATTTATTACTATAAAAAGGAAGATATAAATATATTTAGAAAGTGCAAATTCAATACAGAAAATAGATTTACATTTTCATGTTTATTTAACCCAAAAATACTGATGAGGTCTCCACATAGCATGGGACTTGAATATACACAGTAGCTAAAAATATAAAGAAATATCCGGCTCCAAATTTGCTGAATATTAACTTATAGCATCTTAGTAGTGATATTTGCAAGTGAAAAAGTTTAAAAGCTTAAAAATGCAGTTATTTTCAGAAACAAAACTTGCACCTGCAAAATATACATGTTTTTCAAATGAACTCAGTGTTTTGAAAGGCAACAAAAATTAAAGATGAAAAAAATTAAACTTGCATACCTGTCATGAATGGAGTTGATGTAAAGGTTTACAAACCAGCTGAGAGAATACTGATACATAGGATCAATATTAGCCAGGTCAGCAATACTAAAGAACAACACAGAGGAATGCTTTGCGATAGGTCTGTAACCTTCACGAGACTGTGCTATTTTAATTTCAGTTTTTTCTGCAATCTAAAGAAAATAGATTCCTTAGTATAACTATGAATATGATGTCCAGAGATATGGTATATGACTTGACACGAAGTATGATTTCAAAACCGTAGACAAACATGCTGGTCTTAAACATGGTTGCCACTATATTTTCTTGGATCACTGATACAGTGCCATGGACTCAGGGGTCATAATTGAATGACTTTTTAAGGATTCTGATTAAAGTAAATTGCAAGAGGTCAGGGCTATATCACTACCATTCTTATTAGGCAGACTGCAGTAATATCTGGTATGGCTTCATACTAATTGGCTCAATTCGATTTATTTACAGAGAATATGCACATTGATAGTACACACCAATATGCAAGTACCTAGAGAAAAATGGAGTAAATCAGAATTTTGAAATATTTATGTCAAAACAATGACAGCAACAACATATGGGGTATAAATACGGAAGGATTCAGCCAAAGGTAGCTCAAGCAGGAGGAGGAGGGAGCCAATTGTCTTCAACTGTTGCCCTGCTTGACATACTGCCAATGATCCTCTTCATCCCAGAGGCAGCTCCACTAGCACCACATTTTTTTTCTGCTTTGTTCCAGCTTCTCAATGCATTTGTATATGGCAGATATAATAAAGTTTCCTTCAATTAGTTTTAACCTGTTTTTCCCACCAAGCAATAATCAAATTAATTCTGATTTCTTCATTTAATATAAAGCTGCAGATACAACTTGAGTAAAATTTAAATGCTCATACATCCATATTCCAAAAAAAATCTCTGCAAACTGCACTGTGAATTTCTGCAATCTAAAAAATTATCTTGGTGCAAGTTATTCTCAAGCACCCCTAACATCACATTATTTAATGTTGGTAACTCAATTATGAATCAATAAATAAGTGGAATTTTTCATTTGTTACCATCCCACTCTTGCTACCCCACTGTAAGGAAATGTAGGGCTGTTTTTGGATGACAAAGGCAATTTTTAGAGATGGGAAGAGCACAGAAATTGGGAATATGCATTGGGAATTTAGGAATTCATCTCTGATTTTGATTCATGTTATAAAAAATGAAGGCAGATTTTAATTGCTCTTAATGTTGAATTATGAGACTGAGCTTGCAGAATATCAGCATCTATACCATACAGACCTCCCTGAATTCACTCACCGAGGGCAATGCTGTACCAGTGTGCCTGTGCACTGAGGTAAATATGACTATCTTTTGGATCTGTGCATCAACCATTTTATGCTACAACCATTACAAAATCTGAAGTTTTGTAACAGTACCTGCTACAAAATTACCTGCTGTTTCTTTGTAATTTCATTAGACATTATTTTGGCAGAGTCCAAGATCGTAATTGCACTTTCATCTTCTAAAATGTTTCCTTCAGAAGACTGCAATGTCTCTAAAATTTTATTTTCTATATCTTTTAGTTGCTTTTTATTGGCAGCTGACTGAAGTATGAGAGCATTCCTTTCCTCTTCCAATTCTGGTCTAAAAAGATACAAATCCATTACTCCTTACAAAACTACAGCTATTTAAATTATATTTTCAAAACTATATAGCTAGGTACATTAGCTGCTGGTAGCTATCAGTAAGCAACATTACTTAGTTTTACATGGGCATGAAACTCTCTCTGTAGTAATTATTTAAAAGTTCTAATAAAACTATTAAGATAGCCATTAACGCAGTCATCCTGTGTTCTCAGACAGCATCTCTATGGCCACAAGATGGTTCAGATTTTCGGGTTCAAGGTTAGGTGGCTACTTCTCTAAGGTTGCAAAAGCAACCCTAGAGAAGGGGTCTAATGGGTGTTGCATGAAGTGGGAAGGACAAGAGGTGAAATTGGCCATCTAGCTGTTTCACCTCCACAGTTTCCACCCTGCATAACGTACCCATAATCTTCAGTGTGCAAGGGGTTACAGGCATTCTTATAGGACTGTATCTATAGGCCTTAAAGCACTTTTGTATCCACTTCAGTGTTAAATGTTGTGAGCCGCCCCGAGGCTTCGGCAAGGGGCGACATAGAAATGTTTTAATAAATAAATAAAAATAAATAAAGCCAGGACTGGATCAATTAAAGCATACTAGTGTACATGCAATTATGCACATTTGCAAGAGGGGATTGTGAGTGATCAACCTGACCAAACTCCTAAAACATTGCTGCTTTTTGCCTCCTGAAATTTAAGAGATGCAAATTTCATTTTAACTTGTTTTGTAGGGTTTACTACTGATTTTGCACAAGGAGGAGCCACAGTTCATCTTGCAGCCTATCACCTGCCACCCTTAGTGTCTAATTGATAAGATACATTTGATGTGTTTTAAAGAAACAGCTTTTTCAAAAATGTTTTTAGAAATTGGTCTGCAGTACTTTGGAATGAAGTTGAATTCTAATGACTTCTAAAACTTCCAGTGAAGAACAGGAACACTTACCTCTCCTTTGCAACAACAATACCTAGAAGTTGATCTTCAAGACCTTCTGGAGTAATCATGAAATTGAGTAAAGAAACCTTTGTAGCTAGTTCTGGCAAATAGTGTGGATTCCTTAATTTGGTGGTAATATAAAATTTGAAATCGTAAGAATATTCAATAACAACTTCACCAAGACGAATGCAATCTATGCCCCCTAGTGTTAAAAACACAAATAAATTTATTTAATTTTTTGTGTATGCCAATATATCGGTTTTGCAAACAAGTACCAACTGCCAGAAAATGTTGCAGTCTGATTGTACAAAATAAATGATAAGATAGTTAAAAAGATTATGACTGTGCACAGCCATTTGTGAATGGACATAGCCATCACCTCAGCTCACATATGCCTCTGGTGAGGTCAGCTTGCCATACTGTATGAACCTGAAGCTATAGTGAATCTTAACTAGGGCAAGCTGAAACAAGCCATCTTAAGAAATCATGGATCCTTGTAAACTACACTTTAACTTGTCTGAAACTAATCATATTTAAGATTAGCCACAGTTTCAGCTTTTAGCTGTGGATAATCAAAAGTGGAAGCTTCCAAATAGCTTATCATCCCATGCCCAATGGAAGAGGGGAAAGAGAAAATGATACCTCACAGGTCCATTCTCATCTCACTAAATCTTGGTCTGGCATGTTAGGATGAAGCCCTTACTTCCTTCATCCTTTGCATTTTAGTCATTTATTTTCAGAAAGCAGTAGCCTCTGCTTATAACAATCACTTTACAATTTCCTATTTGCAAACTACAGAGATAAAAGCAATGCAGATAAGCTTGCTGAGGCAATTTAAAATATATTCAGAGAGGACACTGAAGATGACTGGAAGACTGGCTGCCATTAAGTAGTCTCTGAATTATGGTGACTCTATGAATGAATGTGCTTCAGAATGTCCTGTCCAGCCCTGCTCAGCTCCTGTAAATTCAAGGCTATAGATTCCTTTACAGAACTGATCTCATGGCTGGTCTTCCCCTACTTCTTCTGCCTTTGGTTTCCCAAGCATCATTGTCTTCTCAGGTGAGTCTTGCCTTCTTATGATGCGCCTTAAGCACAATAGCCGCACTTTTGTCATTTTTGCTTCCAGGGAAAGATCTTGCTTGACCTAGGACTCACTTGATTGTCTTTCTGTCAATTCATGGTATTCAGAAAGCTCTTTTCCAGTCCCATATTTTGAACACAGCATCCTTATATTTAATCTAGCGGTTAACTATTTAACATATTGTTAACGATTTAGAAAACCTCAGCAGGGATGTCTTGGATAGGACTTTTTGGAGGGCTTTCATTCAGAGGGTTGCCATAAGACAGAGATGACTTGACAACATGCAGCAACAACATTAATTGTTGTACCTGGGAGGCTGGGCAATTCTGTCACAGCCAAAGTTATAGCCTCCTTTGTTATGTGTCATTCTAGCTCCTTTCTTAAGAAAATTACTTAGCAATGACTGCTTTGGCTTTTCTACTACTCAGAGAAAAGGAAGGGCATAAGAATATAAATAGCTACTTATTGTTAATATGCAGCATACATACAGTATGGCAACCTTACTAAAATAATACAGGCTAAGCTTTTTGTATTGAAATCTAGCACACTGCAAGGCAGCACATGCAAACAATGCTACAAAACAAAAGAGCAAAAACAAAAGGGTTTCCTTGTATTACCTTCATCCGTTGCTAGGCAGCAATATTTAAGGAATAAAACAAGCATTAAATGATTAATGCATTAAATCATTTAAGAATTTCCCAAGTGTACAGTTTGGAATGCATAACTAATTTTTGTACCTTGTTTAAATGTTTGTCTAAGCAGCAGAGGCTCCAGAGAAGGATCTATTTCTTCCCCAACATTTTCCAACAGAAGTGGAGTTCCAAACTGAATACAATTTTCTAAAGTTCTCATGTAATCTGTGTCCGTGAACTTTATGACACTCAGCCTGTTCTCTTTCTCAGAATTTTTAATCCATTTATTTGCTTGACCTTGGGGATCAATCATTAAAGGCCTACAACATAATATCATTTTAAAGAATGAATGCTTAATTATAAATTGTTGTCTTCAGCACCTGTTAAAATCCATAACAATAGCACTAGCAGAATTTTCAGATATATCACAATGGAACACTGGCTGTTTATGACTCAGCTATCCTTGGATTCATAATATGAATGACTAATCCTAGGTAAATAGAAATGTTTACTGAAGCTTATCATTACTGCAAATTAGTGTAGCCGCCAATGCGAATTTTAAAAAACCCCTATATGGAGCTTAAAGTTTATATAAGTGAAGACTTCATTGTGCTTTGTTGTGTAGATGGAATTGCATACAGATACAGAATAGTCTGGGAAAAAACTTAGCTATTATTTCAGCTATCACCAAGTTTCCAAATTCTACTTGCTTCACTGTCATCTGTCTTTTTTGAGGTGTGGTCAGGTGGGGGAAACGCAAGGGAAATGCTGTTTTCCTGTGCATGACTTTCCTCATGCTGAATAGAATGGGAGCAGTTACTTTCTCTTGTCATTCATTTTTACTGCTATTGACTAAGGCCAGATAATTTCCTCTATTTTTATTTTATTAATGTCAACACAGAACTTTCTCTCATTCCCTCTGCCACCCGCCACACAAATTCCATATTGTTACAAACATCCAAGGCCCCTCCATCACCAGGTAGCACTTGTGCCCTCTTCTTCAAAACATCCTGATACACAGCTTATCCATACATGGGAAGACCTAATTTATTAATAGGACAGAGACTATTACAATTTAATTTAACTGGTACAAATCTCTTTCTGCCCTCAAGGAGCAGTTAAACAAATGCTTAAGGAATCTCGAGGGCAACTGTGTTAATCTTTTTGAAAATGCTGCCAATGAGAAGAAGACATAAAGAGAAGAGAATCAAAACCCATCAAGGTTAGGAACTACCAGCCATAGTCATTAGCGAGCTGGTTTTAGTGTAACTTAGCAAAATAGGAGTTTTAGACTACCTACCAACGTCTAGAGTTGTCAACAATCACACCATTGTCTATAGAGAACTGATCTGTTGGAAGTCCAGCAATATTCCAGGCTCTGATTTTTATGGGATCACCAAGTGTCTTACTCAGAGAGAAGTGTTCAGAACAAGGGATGTTTTTCATCTGTGAGAGCAAACAAGTATTTTATCTGTATTCCTTACTATCAAACATTTATGAACAAAATTTGAAAGAAATAAATTAGTAAGTTGTATTAAACCTCAATTATTAGCAGGACAAACAACAGAATAGGGAAAAAAGGACACAATGAGCAAAAATAGAAGTTCTCTCGCATGGAACAATAGTAATTTAACTAAAAGTACTGACAATTACCATTGATCAATAGGCTCTTTTGGGGTTAGATATTGAATTGGGATTGTCTGGGTTCTGGATCAGCTATGACCAATACCAGATTATCTACTCCAAATCCAACATGTACCAAGTGGCTGTATTCACACATAATGCTAAGCAATGCTGCACAGTAACTGTGTAGCACAGTATTTCACCCTGTGCGCTGGGTCCCCACATTCACATGGTTCCCATGCTTCATCATCCCTCCAAACCCCATCTAAATTAATCCCAGGGAAGTCTGCTCCTGCCTGCCTCATCTCCCTCTCTCTCACTGGCCCTTGGAGTGGCCTTGGGTAGCTGTCCTTCCCTATTTCCCCCCCTGCTGCTCAGTGAAGCAATTGCCCACTCATGAGAGTAACACTGTTGTTCTAGAGGAGCACTAATGGAATGCTCCTCTGGACTGCCCTGCTCTGTGCCAACACACAAGGACACCCACCCATTTCTTTCCCTACCTTGCTGCACATGAGTCCAAGCTACCTGATAAACAGTACTCACACTTGCTGCCATGAGCTACCTTCCCTGCACCCAGGCACAAGGAGGACATTTGCACAGAGTGTATCCTGTTGGAAATACTTTCCCAAGGATGCCTGTGTGGGCATCTGTCTGGGAAAGCTTTCTGGGTGGCTGCAAGGAATGTGTCTGTCCTGCAGCTGGGGGGGGGGGGGGAGCTTGTTGGCAGCAGGAGACAGAGTGGAAGACCTGGGCTTCTTAGAATGATCATCCTCATGGCACAGCCCATGTGTTACTCATGTGCAAGACAGCCTTCACATGGAGAGACCTTTCGCTCCTTGAATATCTGAAGCTCTGAACCATTTCCAAATGCTGCTCCAGCAAAGTGCAGAGACCAGACCAGATCAGAGCATCGAACATTGCTGTCTCTGCAGTTGCTTCTGCTGGCAGCAGTGTGGCAGAATGCCAGCTGCCACTGACATTCCAAAGCTGTAGCTGACCATTGGGCAGTGTGCAGATGGAGGGAAGCAGCCAATCAGATCACCGGTACAGCTGCCCCAGCACTTGCAAGGCAGAACAGGATGGTTGAAAATGGAGGCTGGTTCATCTGCAGCATCTGCAGCCACTCTTACCACCAAACTCAATGGTGGAAATGTGGAAACTACACAGAACATTGTAACGAGGGTCACACATAACAAGGCATGGTGAAGTGTGGAAACCATACAATGAATGGTTGTTTCTCTGCGTGGTTTCATGAAACCAAACATGCCATGTTTTACCATGGACACTCACACACAAAAACAAGTTTCCAGCATGGCTTGTAATTCTATGTCTATTCAGCCAGTGCTGACAAAAGTGCTAGTAACTGGGACAGCCTGCATGCGGCCTTGGCCTGTATATCCTGAATGCTGATTTTCTCTCCTGCAAATGAGACATACTGTTTGTATCTATTGAGATAGTCAATCACATTCTTTGCAGAAGTATATCCTACTATATCTGTGATTTACTGGTATCTAAACTACAGAACTAAGTGGGACACAAAGGTTCAGGTGCTCTTTCCCAAAATGCTGCACAATATTAAAAAATTTTGTTCCTAAAAAGCACCAATTTTACCACCATCCTTATAATCAAGAAAATTCATGCTATCCCCATGTCTGTATATAAAGTATGAATTCTTTCTTTTGACAAAGCTGACACTTGTAAAAGACTTGTGTTTTGCAATTATATAAATCATAGCTACCTTACAAAGTTTCGTCCAGTCTTTAGAGCATTCTTGTCGAAAGCCAGCAGTGAAAGCACCTAAATAAGCTATCACTCCTGCTGATATCAAGACATCTCCTGTCAAGTTATCATAAGTATTCTGAAGATCATTTGCTGCATTAGACCATCTATGAGAAAGGAGAACGTTAAATTAAACCCAACCATCCTATTACCGAATAGTTCAACAACAATTATTCTTGCTCCATTTTACATGTAGGAGTTATAATCAGAATTAAAGATTAATTGGTGTATGCATTTTATTAGAAAATAATTGGTTGTAACTGATTCTAACATAAACAAGTTTAAATTTTTAATTTTAAAATGTTTGTGTTTATTGTACTAAGAGGTTTCTTACACATAAGAAATAGTGAAGAATGTATGTTCTCTATTGTATATTAGTCTGTGCTAGAATATATAGAAATGATTTTTTCCTACCTTGATTTTTCTCCACCAAGTCCTCCAATCAACTTTTCTGCTCTTTCTAGCTTTTTAGCACATAAATCCACCTGAAATTCTAAACGAGCTTTTTCTTCAGTTTTCTCAACAAAGGTTTGTTGCAAAGCTTCTAAACGATCTTCAACAGCTTTAAGTTCAGCTCTCTTCTGATTTAATAGTGCCATGGTCTGTGCTAATGATTGTTGTGCTTCTGCTAATCGGGCTTTTTTAGGAGCAACCACCTATTCAATGCATTTGATACAGATTTGCTGAATTGCCAAAGAATAATTATAAATAATTTTAAGCAATATAAAATGAAATTCGAAAAAAAGCAGTATACTCCCAGTTAGACTGCTGTAATGCGCTATATATGGTGTTACAGTATGATGTCCCAGAAGCTTCAGTTACTGTAGATGCTCCTGGCTGAATTCTGACTAATTCAGCCAGGTGGAATAATATGGCTGCAATATGTAAGGAGCTGTATGGGCTTTATATTAATTTCTAAACCAATTTGATATGCTGGTGCTTACCTTTTAAGTCCTTACTAACTCAGCACCTAAATGCTCTTCAGATAAAGTACTTATCCAGGTTCTTTTACCAGGGAAGTTGTGTAAAAAGAAAGGAAAGTGACTTCTCAATGGTGGTATCCATCTTTGGAATGCCCAATCATTCTGGTGCCAGGTTAACACATTTGTTTGTTTGTTTGTTTGTTTGCTTGCTTGCTTGCTTGCTTGCCCGCCCGCCCGCCTGCCCGCCCAGGCATTTTAACAGTTTAAATCTTATTCCACTGCTCTTTTTATGACTCTGATTTGCTCTGTTTTGAAGTTTCTGTTGCACTGTGTTTGTGGCATGTTTTAGTATTTTTGTGTGTCTTGTATATAAACTGCCCTGCCAACTATTAGAATGAGGAGCAACTTAAAATACTTCTAATAAATAACATCTTATAATATAGTGCCTTTCATAGATTTGGAACCCCTTTTAAGGCAATCATTACCCACTGCTTTATCCTTAGAAAACTGAAATTAAGGTTAGCTAAAAGTACTGCTCCTATACTGCTGAAAAGAAAGGTGAATATGAGAGTTTGACAAAATGGTCGATATGATTTCTGATGATGAGTCAACTTTAATTGAACATCTCCCAAGACTAAAAAGCCTGTCTATTAGTATGTGTGTATATTCTGCTTGCTATGTAGGAATCCTATCCCACACAATGGAAACAGACATGTTATTCAGACAAGCAGACTATGCCTATATTCTTCATTTTCATTGATTTATAAACTCCATCTGGCTACTGTGCTTCCTCCTCTTTAATAAAGGAAGACCTTTCCACAATCCTGATATAATACGCCACAGTATGCTAGCTCCACGATCCGATGCAACAAGCCTCTGAATACTTCTCAATTGCTGGAGAAGAAGGATTTATTATTCATTTATTATTTCTATTATATTACATAAAGTAGTAATAAGTAGAGGAATATTGCACTTATATTCTGCTTGTGGACTTGTATGTATTTAATTGGCCACTGTGAGAGATGCCATTCTGGAATAGTGAAGTCTTTGGCCTGACCTAGTAAGGCTCTCACATTCTTGAGTAAGCTTTCAAAGCCAAGTCTCTGGATGAATCCAGATGGTTCCAGTCTTGCTATGCAAATATAGTTCACGGCTGCTTCAAGCTGTCACAGCCCAGGTCATATCTAGCTGATAGGTATAAAAGGATGATTTGAAACAAGGGAGTAAAAGAGATTTAAAAAGGTAACAAAGAATATTACTTAGCCCAAAGGAGGGGAGGGGCCAAAATCAGATACCACAAGGTGCAGGGAAACAGGCACATAGGCAGGAGGGCCAAATACTTCCTGATTGTTTATTGACAAGCCAGGCAAAACAAAATGAGCCTATTGTAGCCCACCAGGGGCAGGGCTGGATTGGGAAGAAGGGCTGGCGTTGGGGCAGCGCAGAGTACGCGGGCGGAAAGAATGTAACTTCTCAGTACCCTATTAGCCAATTAGGGGAAAGGAGAAGGGAACAAGCGGCCGGGAGCAGGGTTCAAAAGGTGTGTGTGAACATGTGCTCAGGTGAACAGAAGAATGGGAAGGAAACCGTTCCTTTCTGTTCCCTTCATTGCAATAAAGTTTTAAAAAGAACTCTCTGCATGCCTGGAATATGTTTCTCTTCCGACGGAAAGGAAAGAGTGTTCATAACATAGCTGATTCCATTTTGGCAGATTTCTTTGAAATGGCTTGAAAACAACAGTCTTGGAATCAAGTATGTTTTTCAGGCTTCCGAACACTGAGCATTTACCTAAGGAATCTTCTAGTTCTGGCAGCTTCTGTTTTCTTTATTTTACATTTACATTCACTACTTTGTTGTCATTACCACCACCACATTATTTTTCTTGCAAAGGACCTGTAATTTCTGAGGCCTAGTCCAAGACTCCTAATCACTACATCACACTGGCTACAATTTGAATTACCTTTGCAACTGATTTCACTTTTTAATTGCATTCTGTGCCTTGGATGATTTTCAGTCAAATGCCAGCTTACACACTACTATGGCATATGCATAGCAGATAAAACAACAGATAAACTTTGAGTTCTTTCCCATTGATCACCATGCTGTTCATTTATATTTGTCTATTTGCCACTTTTACTATATCCCACATTCAAATGAAGTTTTTATTGTGCAATTGCCCAATCTTGTTAATAGAACTTGCAGGGGATATCATCTTTCATTTGTGACCCACCTGTTTCCCCCACATTTCTCTAATTCTCTTATTTAACTAGGAAGAAGCATAACGGCTGCACAGTCTTTTGACTGGTGGCTAGGAACACTCCACCTGGAAGCACCATCAGAGCACAGTGTCTGCGGTTTTCAACTGGCCTTCCATTCTAGTCTTGGCAAGTCCTAGAAGTGCTGACCTTTGGAAAACAAATGTTTCACACACTTTTGGTCCATTCTGGTGCTGTATTTCACACTTTTAATTGTTTTAAACATCTCAGAAAGCTTTACTGGGTGGTATAGAAATGTAATAAATATATAAAGGCACAACCCTACCCATGTTTGGACAGAAAAAAGACCATAAATTTCCAACATGCTGGAAAAAAGCTGTATGGCTTTTTTCCAGTCTAGATAGAAACAGAATTCCACCTTAAAGAAATTAATGCTAGTAGACTAGGACTTAAACAGGATGACTAGCATCCATGCTAAGTACACGGAAACTCCACTTTCAGGTACAGAACACAACAGAGTACTAGATGCTGAGGAAAAACATCAAAGGACAAATGCTACCTTCATGGCCTGCATATGAGCTTCCCAAAGCAATCTAGCTAGTAACAGCAGAGTTCTCATTAACTTTGGGCAATGAGAGCTTTGAGTACTATTTTCTATGTAGGGTAAAAAGAACAGAAACAATCACACCTTTGCTACTCTGTCATAAACCTCCATTGCCATAATCCATTTGCACAAGCCTTCTGCTGCCGAGGATGCTTTAGCCACTTTAGGTGGATCAAACTCTGGATTAGTCAGATATTCAGAACGAATCTTCTGCATCACAGACACCTATAATAAACATGAATTACATAAAGGATTTTGTTAACTAAATATACAGGATGCGGTAATGGCAGTAACATGATCTGTTGGTCTGCTATTATCTATGCACAACCCAGCTTGAGTAGCTGATATCATCACCATGTAATTATTCATCCACCCACCCCTGGCCCACATCAGACAAGCAAATGAGTGCTTGCAAATCTCTGTACACTGAAAATGGGATTACATTCATAAGAAAGAATGTGAATATGAGTGGGCAGGCTACATAACAGTGAGAGCTGCTCAGCAGTGAAACAGATTACCTCAGGATGTGGTGGGATTTCTCTCACTGGAAATATTTAAGCAGACACCTGGTGTTCAGTTGCCAGGGATGCTGAATGATCTCTGAAGTCCCTCCCAACTCTATGTTTCTATGATTAACTGTGCCTGCAGATTGTCTGCTGAAAAGGCCCTCTGGGCCAATTTTCCTTCAGCTTGGCTTATTTCTTGTTTCAGAACCCAGTTGGGAGAATAAATTTAAAATTATCTGAGGAATATCTTCAAGGGAGAAACAGCAGATAAGGGAAACCCCTCATATTGATTCTCCACTACAATATGTCTTCAGCCCTCAGTTTAAAGATTACTCAGGGGAAAGTGATTTTGGAGTCCTTCTGTTATCTCTACAGTGCTTAGTTGTACCTACAAAAGTTCATAAGAATATGATAAAATATGATAACCAGTCAAATAGGCCTAAGTGCCAAAAAGAAGTTGTACATGTCAAAGATATCTAGAGAAGGATTCTGTGAATAAATGTTTTTATGCAAATACTAAAAGTCTGTCAGCCAATAAAGGAATACTGGAGTACCTGCTTTTAAAGGAAAACCTAGATAAACTGGGCATTACAGAAACCTGAAGGAATGGAAGGAACAGTGGGATATGGTAATCTTGGGAAATAAACTCTATAGTAAGGACAGAGAAGGCAAACTGGAAAAGGGAGTGCACTGTATGTTAAAGGAGGAATACAGTCCAACAGATTTTAAAACTGAAAAAGTACAAACTCTTCCACAGAGTCACTGTGGATGATGATAGCCAATTTCAAAATTCATTTAGTCCTAGGGACATGCTGTTGTTCCTCAGACAAGAATGATCAGGGTGATCTCAGGATGGAAAATCGGGTGGGCCTCAAAAAAGGAAGCAAGTGTTGAAAGGCAGTGTGGAACAGTGGTTAGAGTGCTGGACTGCGTGACTTTGGGGTAGTTGCTTACTCTCAGCCTAATCTACCTTACAGGGCTGAGATGCAAATGTTGATGAACCAACATGTTGGTGACCACAATGCTATCATATTTAATATACATTTAAATGGTAGATTGCCAAAGAGGTTAAACATAATCACATTTGACTTCAAAACAGGACACTTCTTTAAAATGAGTGAACTGGTAAAAAAGAGGTTAAAACAGGGAGCCAAGAGGCTTAAATTCCTTGAACATGGTTGAAGATTACACAAAACCTCAACTATCAAGGTTTAGATAGTATCTAGATCACAAGTTAGGAAAGGCAGCATAAAATCCAAGAGGTCACCAGCATGGATAACAGGCAGTACCAAGGAAGCTGTTAGACAAAAGAAGCTTCCTTCAAAAAATGGAAGTCTCAACCAAATGAGAACAAGTTTACACGAAGGAGATACAAGTAGATTATAAGAGATGCAAAAAAATATTTTGAAGAGTATGTCACGAACAATACCAAGTTTCCTGCCTCCTCCCCTCAAATTATTTCAATATACGAGAAATAAGAAAACAGCTAGTGAGGTAGTTGGACCACTGGATGATAATGCAATTAAAGGAGTAGTATAGGCGGCAAAGGAGACTGCAGAGAACCTGAACAATTTTGTTTTCATCTGTCACTGCAGAAGATACAGAATCAATACCTGTGCCTGAACTTAGATAATTAGGAAGGGACTCTAAGGAACTAAACAAATAATGGCAACAAAATATGAGATTCTCATATATATTGACAAGCTAAAAGTTAAGAAATCACCAGGCCCAGAAAGTATCCATCACAGAGTTCTTAAAGACTGCAAATATGGAAATTGATGACCTTATTACAATGGGATAAGACAAATTCTTGAAGGAAAAGGCTGTCGGTGGCTATTATTCCTGTCGACTAAATGCTACCTCCAGTGGTAAATTCAGTAAGCCTACAGACACCAGCTGCTGGGGAACTTGGACAGGAGAATGCTATTGCATTGAATGCTATATTCTGTTTGTTGGATCTTGTGGGCAACTGGCTTATCTATAGTGTGTACGAACAGTTTGCTGGCCTAGCTGGACCACTGGTCTAATCCAGCATGGCCCTTCTTATGTTCTTGAATGACTTAATTGTATTTAGCTACTGTGGACTGTTTCACCGTGGTTACAGTAGCTTTTTAAACCTGGAACTAATTACTTTGTGGCATGTTGCTTTTGCTGGGTGAATTGGGGCAAAGCCTTCCTATAGCTACTGTCGTCACCATGGTGTCAGATGAAGAATACATTGCATTGCTATAGCTTCTGAGTTTTAAAGGTTAGATATGATAGAATTTCTGTACTGCTAGCTGTAACTGTGTAACTATTTATTATATTTATTATTGGAAAAATAAGCAAAAACTTACTGGAATGTTATCCTTGTCATATTCTCTCAAATCTCTTAGGAAATTCATGTCACCCAAAAGTTTTTTGCTAGGCCCCCAGTAGTCTAAAATCTATAAAGAAAGTTAACATAGAATTTCAAACACGTTTTGAAAAAAATAAGAAAATAACAAAACACAAAATATTATCTAGTGAACATAGAGTTACAGAGATAGTAATAAGAATGACAAAAGCTAAAAGACAACATGTACAGGCACTCCCCAGATTATAAATGAGTTCCATTCCTGAGAAAATGGAAATTCTTCTTAAAGTCAAATGTTATGTAAGTCAGATCATGCACTGCGTGTCCTCAACATCCACAGGGGTTAGGGGCATAGGGCCCCTGTAAAAGTGGAAAAATCATGAGTATCTTTACTCCCTCTGCCCCAACTCACCAGCGCCTCCTCTTTGCAGCAAGGAAATGCCAGAGAGATTTCTCTCTCTGTATGGGTGGGGCAGGAAGGTCTGCTTTAGAGGCCTTTCTTCTCTACACTCTGGTTATGCTCTGGAGGCCTTCTCTTGCTTCCCATTTGCTTCCTACCCCTCTACGGTGATGATAATTTCTTGTAGTGATTTTTTGAAATTATTATGCTTTATGGTAGTTTGTTCATAAGTACAGGTTGTTTGTAACTTGAACATTTGTAACTTGAGAATTCCCTGTACCAATCAAAATAATTGTCTCTGACTCCCTATTCTATATACTAAGCATAGTGTTTCCACCATAAACATTCTGATATAAATGGTACTTTTCACATAAAACAATTATCCCATAAACAATTAAACTAGAAACTGATCCTTTAGAAATTTATCCAACGTATCCCACAGTGCCACGGCATACTGTATTGTACTGGTACTTCTAAGGCAAGTCAGATTGTCATCCAATCACTGTCAGATGAGGTAGGCTTAGTTTATGTATGAAATGCAGTTGCAAAATTGGGCTATAAAGAAAGGCTTTAATAATAAAAATTTGTCTAGTTGCTACCATATCAGCCAAATAACTTAAAAATGGAAAGAACATCCATGGTAACTGAAAAATGCAAACTAATAACCTACTGTAGAAGTTACAGTGGCCAAAAGCAAGACAATCACTATAATTCCTGGATGGAAATTAGAAATATTTATATAAATCCCCTTTCAAAGTTCCTCATAAATTATTCCTGTTCAAAATGGAATTTATTAGCACTGTTGTATGCAGGGAATCAACAACCCAATTCACATTTTTGACAGCTTCCCACATTATGACGGGCTAAGTCCTAGACGTATGTTTCCTGCATAATCCGTGTGGACTTTGCAATCACTAATTCGTTTACTGTCACTTATTTTACCTTGCCTCCAATTCCTGAAGGATCTGCAATTTTTTCAGGTTTGATATCCTTCATGACACAGATGGCAGCCATAACGAGTTTAACACCAGAAGGTGGATTCTTCATTGATTTCACAATTGTAATATCTGAAGGCTAAATAACATACATTGTTAACTTATAACACAGAACAGTTTGCCTGAAAATGTTGCAGATAAAAGAACAAACTCACTTTGTATATTGTAAGGTCATGTACAAATAAACACACTGCAAATAAGCCACAGCATATTGAATTCTAAATCTATATCTAACTTTCTTGAATACCAATAATGAGCCAAGATATAGCATTATGGTTCACAAAGACAGATATAGGCCAATCAATCCCTTTTTAAAGTTTAGAAAACAAAATATGAACAGAAAAAGCTCAAATTATCTTGTTATATTGCTACTATCTCCAAGAAATTTTAAAGACCCATTTCTTTGAAGAGGCGTAAGGCAAGAACGTGTTGATCCTGATGATCTACCAAACGGTAAAAATGAAGTTACAACCCACATTCATATAGACAATATTACCAAAAGAGGCAAAACAAAATTTTCTTGGCTGGTGAGGTTGTGGCAGGAAAAGAAGAAGGTACTAAAAGGATTAAGGAGGAAATTAGGCAGAAAGTTGTACAGCAAAAATTATCTATGTAAAAATATTTGAAGAAATGAATTCAGATTATTTTTCCACTGAACTTCTTTGTATTGTCCTAGCAGATAATTTCAATACAATTCTCTGTTGCAGATTTAAAAGTGGGATAGAAAACAGTGTGCCTATACTTTGTGCAGTGCACTGTTTTGTACTACATTTCATATGGAAGTGTGTTTCCTACTGTAGAAACAAACTATCAGATCAATATTTCTGTCTCATCCTTGCTTCCTCTTTCTTACAGCTCATTCCATGGCTGTTCCACACAGGGTAAACATAGATAGTTACAAAGTCCCAGTATTCATTAAGTCCAATATTGCCAGCTCTGATTGGATCTCTTAAGCCTCAGGGAGGGGTCTTTTCTATCAACTGCTATGTGGTATTTAAGTGGAGATGCTGACGATGAACCTTAGGCTTGCAAAGGATGGGTTCTAACACTGAGCCTCTCCTTCAATTAATCAATAATCAAAACAGCACTATTCTAGGGTCTGTTCTATTTCAGCTTTCTGTCACATATTTTTTGTCTTTTACACTGTGCTTTAATGCATTTGTTGTGCATTAAGTGTTATTTATAATTTTTTATTTGGCTTTCCTCATTCATTCAACAAAACCAAACATTAGTAGCACAAAGCATCTTCTTAGTGCAGTTCTTTGGCTTGCCTTTAGAGTGTCAAGTGCAGATAATGCAGCCTCTAGAGCTGGAATTGCCTCTGCAAGGTCACTCTCACATTCATTCTTCAGTGCCTGTGCTTCTGCTGCTTTTTCTGTAGCAAGTTCTTCATCAATTTTCACAGTTTTGCTTTTTGCTTCAACTTCAGCAGACTCTTTCTCAATTACCTAGAGAGAGAATAATCTCTTACAATGAAATTCAACTTATATTCAGCACTTAATTAATTTGTTCATGGAGAACAAAATAATTATAATTGAAAAGATGAGTTGGTGTTCCAAAGCAGAGTTTTATACAAAATTCTAAGCACTGGTCCAAGTAGCTCATGGAAATCAACTAGAAGCACTTTTTGTTGCTTCTTTTATTCCCAAAGGCTTTTCAAATATGTTTCCTGTTTAGAACAGGTACATCCAACAGGAAATATAAGGCATATACATATGAATAGCATTCCATAAGGTAACATTTACAATAAATGCCTCCCTTGCCCTCAGTCTTCCTTGGTCTCTATGTCTGTCTGTCTGTCTGTCTGTCTGTCTGTCTGTCTGTCTGTCTCACTCTCTCTCTC
Source organism: Varanus komodoensis (assembly GCF_004798865.1). Taxonomy (NCBI): domain Eukaryota; kingdom Metazoa; phylum Chordata; class Lepidosauria; order Squamata; family Varanidae; genus Varanus; species Varanus komodoensis. The sequence goes on from NW_025336346.1 coordinate 16,643,625, forward strand.
GCTCTGTGTGTGTGTTGGTTGAAGGTACAGATACAAAAAGAAGGATCTGTTTGGAAAAGACCTACCACCTTGTAGGTCATTTACCCACATTTATTTATTTATACCACATTATTTCAATCTGTATGGAAGTCTTCGATGAATCACTCCAAAGAGAACCAAAAAGGCTTACTCTTCTGAAAATGACAATGCTCACCCTGTTGCCTCAATACTCCTTTTGGTGGAGGTACACTTCACATGTGTTCCCCACAAGCTGTTTTTCAGTAATAGGACTTTTTTTCTCCCTGTGCAAGGCTAAGAGGACTTGCTACACAGGTGTCCACAGGGAGTGAAAACAGCTAGTTTGGCACCTTGGACTCATTTTGCAGGCACAGTGGCACCCACCACTGTCATGCTGGAGAACCCTGAATTAAAACACTGAACAATTACAGCAAGCAACTACAACAATGGCAGAAATGCAGCAACTACCACATATCTTTAGCACCAGAGAATTTACCTTCATCATAGTTGCATTGTCCACCTTAGCTTGCTCCAATTTAGGTTGCAAATCAACCAGTTCTTTTTTCATTTCACCAACCTAAAACCAACAGTAGTTGCACATGAGTTCAAAGTATAGACAAATTAGAAAAAGAGACGTTAAACATTCAAATGTGACATTAAAGAGCCAGTGAGATGTGGTGGTAAAGAGCATGGGACTGGGACTCAGACGATCTGGGTTCTAGTCCCCGCTCAGCCATGGAGCCAACTGGGTGACTTTGGGCCAGTCACAGACTCTCAGCCCAACCTACCTCACAGGGCTGCTATTGTGGGGATAAGATGGATGATGTAAGCTGCCTTGAGCCCTTTGTAGGAAAAAGGCAGGATATAAATAAATAAATAAATAAATAAATAAATAAATAAATAAAGGATACAATCCTAAACACTTTCTAGGGGACAAACACTTTCCGATGAATATAGTAAGACTTACTTATGATGGCAGGAGGCTACCTGCTCATTGTGAAGCTGGGGAATTTATCAGGCTGTTAGCTCCTTCCAAGATGTCTCCCATTTCAGAGAGTCTGAGTAGGTCTGATGATAGTTCCCCTGGACTGAAGGTGCTGCTGCTAAATGCCATATTGGTGAATGGGAAAACAATAGGCAACCAGGACTTTGTCCAGGATGGTTGTGTTGACCTGGCCTATATCATGGAGACCTGGTTGGATGAACACTCATGGCCAAGTGAAGTTTGCTCTCTCTCTGCTGTTCTGCCAGTAGGCAAAGACTACCTTATTCAAGGCAGCCTTTGGCTGTAAGTAGATTGGTTGGGCTGGGTGCTGATTTTTAGTTTTTATTGTATTTTAGTATTCTATTTTATTTTTTAAATCAATTTGCATGCTTGCATGCTATTTTTCTTTTCTTTTCAAATAGAAGAAAATACAGAGCAATACACATAAAAATTGTGCCCTGTCCCATATTATACACATTTGCAAATACACAATGCATACCACAACAGCCCCTGTGGATAAATTAAGCCTTGGTCAGCTGCTGTGATTTGTGAACAGGCCTGGTTGGTATACAGCCCTCATAAGCCATTACTGTTGCTACACTTTTACAACAAACATACCTGCGATTCAGCAAAAGCTAGTTTGTCTAAGCCGTTAGTATATCTTTTTTTGGCCTTCATGACAGCATCACGGTTCTGAGTCAAAAGTTGTTGGAAAGAAGCAATAAGTTCAAGATAGGAAGTAGGTGTAACATAGTTATGCCGCCCCAATTCATTCAAAAACCTGTGACATGAAAAAATAGTATTTCACTCTAATTGGAACTCAAAAGGAAGGGTCAATTCGTTTCAGTACTGGTCAACTGTTTTGCTACATAGGTTTAAGAAATTTTCATGCTTTGAAGAACAGCTTTAGTCCACCATCCTTTAGTGCGAATGTCACCTCCTCATTTTATTTAAAAGCAGCCATAAGATGTCTGATGCTTGAATTTGCTTGAGAACCACAATGTAGGGGAATTAACACTTTGTCCTGAGCTATATTCCTGTCTTTAACATTTGCCCTGATCTGTTATTTGCCATTCAGGAGAAAAGTATCAGTATATCAGGCAGGTGGGTAAGGGTATGTGATTGTGATTAATATATCAAAACCAGGAAAATGGCAAGTGGTCAGGTACCATATTTCTGACTTGAATCTTCCCATCCCCGTGAATGTTTTTTACAAAAACAAAAGAAAGCATTATTTTTCATACTGTTAGTCTGAAATGTAACTATGACTTTCTTCATCCCTTCTTGCTTTTATATCACCCAACTTGAATGTATACAAAAAGATAACCTTTCAGAAAGTGACAATACAGAGGTATGGAAGTGTTTACAGATGGGAACAACTTCTTGACGCTCATTTTCAGTGAGCTCAAGCTTTTCCAAGAACTTAATAGCCACACGTTCAAGAGCATCTTCAGGCCATGGCTGAAAACAAAAATATACATTTTAGTTGTATTGTCTCTTTCATTAGTAAACATAGTTTTAGAGTCAGTTCTTCATAAAAGTTTCTCATAGCTGGGCAAAGCAGAAGTGGGACAGGTTCATAATATGAGAACTAGGAAGTTATTTTGCTATTTAAAATATGAAACTGATTCTGGAAAGCAGATGGCTTTTTATTCTCGAGCTTCTCTGCAGCACAGAGATATAAGGGGAATCATGATTATATGGCAATCCACAAATGTACCCAAATTCCAGATGCAGTTGCATGCAACATGGCATTACGCATCTAGAACAGATCATAGTGGCATTAATCTGAGAGGAGTTGTTTTACTTGATGTCCTGTAGTGAATAGGGGTTCGTAACCAATGGCCCTCTGGCCCATTCCAGCACTACTAGTTTATGATTCCACAATTCTAGTGGCAAATGAATGTACTTTTAGACAATTTGAGGGTATTTTTTGTTTTATGAAGATATTAGATTTATACCATGTCAGAAGGAGCGGGAAAATGTACTACAAATATAATATCTGACTTAGTAACAAGAAAAAATTGGGAACACTTACTCAGCTATGAGCACCTTACATGAAGAACAGAATCTATTTCCCTAGAACATTCAAAGCTGGATTGCTCTCTATGGGAAGGATTTTTTTTTTTTGATAAATACAATTTTTTGCAATCTGAAAGAAAATGCACCCTATGTAAGAAAGATAAATTTACGATTTTATGTCAGCCCAGTGTTTCACTAGAGGGAGCTTGCTAGAACAATTACACTCTCTTTCTTTCTCCTTTCTGCAGCTATTTGCACCATCTCAAAATTGGCTCTAGAGGGTTTTCCAGATCTCCAAAGTAGAATTTCAGTGGAAAAAGAGAGAGAACTTCTCTTTTTCTTCTGTTGATAGAAGCAGTGCCATTCAAAGCCATACTCAGGGGAATAAATGTATTTATGTGAAACAAGAGTATAAATACTTTTACAAACCTGGAACCAGTCAATAGTGCAGCAATTGATGAGAGATGGAAATTGTCTTAGTCGGTTGCGGAAGGCATCTCCAATTGGACTGAAAGCAACTACTACATGGAGGTTATCTTTGCAGCGGTTCACAAAGAAAGCAAATAATGCCAGGGGGCTGAGCTCTTCATGCTTACTGCCTGCCTGTGCTACTGCACGAACACCCTAAAGGATAAGGGAACAGGTAAATTCCATAGGTTCTAAAATGTTTTATTGAAAAAACAATTAAATTAATAAATATTATAAGGTAAATGGAATGACAAAAATTGATGTATAATTGAGTGCAGTATCAGGACCGTGCAAAAACTACTGTACTGTGTGCCAATTACCAACACTATGAACCAACTAAATAGTATGTGATTCCCTAATCAGATGCAATAACTCATTTTGAATATAAGAATCTGAAATGATCACTGCTTCATCTATAGCCTATAACACAGTTATAAGACTCAAACTGATGAACCCTCATGTTAGAAAAAGAAAAAAATATATACTCTATTAAAACCAAAAATTACTGTATTTTCTGTGTATAAGACAATAATTTTTCTTTAAAACATTTAGCTAAAAATGGAGGTGCGTGTAATACACGGGAGGCGCACTTGGGGGAGGGGGAGACTGGTGTGAATGCGCATGTGGGGGCGAAGGGGGCGCACGGGGGTGGCGAAGCGGCGGGCAGGGGGGTGGCGAAGCGGTGCGCGGCAGCAGCTTGCTCACTGGAGAACGATAGGAAAAGTGGGGGGCATCCTATACATGGGGGCATCTTATAGATGGAAAAATATGGTAGTTTCATTTTGAGCAAATGTCTCATAGAGCTTTGCACAAAGATTCTTCTTCCTTTCCTGTTGATGAATGAGCAGCACAACAAGCAAATATGCTCATAAACTGCACCACCAAAAGAATGATGAGGTTGAGACAGAGCATAGGGACCCATCAGCAGGTGCGCAGCCTACTTGTGTGCACGGGGATATCTCGGATGTCATCCTCTGTGCATGGATTTTATGTCCTTACGGCAACTTTTTCATGTAATTTTTTAAAAAGCAGAATTCCTGCTTTAAGATATCTATACTACTGTTTATTTCCCCTTATTCTTTATGCTGCATGATTCATTATACTGTATTTATTAGGTGCATGAGACAGCCACAAGTAAGTTATTTGCACTCATTAGTTTAAACAAGGAAGTATATGCTTAAGTTTACCATTTAAATAAATGAGAATTAAAAAGGCAAAACTTTAGCTGGATTGGGTCACTGGGAAATATTCATGGATATTGTAATGTTAATTGTAATACTTTATTTTAAGAGAAATAAGATACCTCCATAACTTCTTGTTTCTCATCAGCTGCAAAAAGGTTGGGGACTTCTCCAGTATTAAGCACACTGTCAATATCTTCCAAAAATCCTTCTTCTTTAATTTGTGTGTCCGTGATTAGAAATACAGTTTTCAAGCCCTTCATGCCTGCACTCCTGAAAACGTTCTAAAAACAACGAGAATATCTTTTCATACTCTCAAAAATTAAATCACTTTTTATCCCTGGTTACTAAATATGCATCCCTACATAACAGTCTAAAATTCCATCATTATAAGTTATCATTTTCATCATTATTTCCATCATAAGAACAAAAGAACATAAGCCATGCTGGATCAGACATGGTCCATCCAGTCCAGCACTCCATTCACAGGGTGGCAAACCGCTTGTCCACAAGATTCCTCAAGCAGGATGAGTACAAGAGTTCTGCCTGAGATGCTGCCTTCGATAATGGAGGTTAGAACACAGCCAGCAAGGCTATAGCTACAAATAGCCTCTTCCTACATGAATTTGTCCGATCCCCTCTTAAAGCCATCCAGATCAGCAGCCATCACTTCTTCAGTAGCAGTGAATTCCATAGTTTAATTAAGTGGTGTGTGAAGAAAGGTTGAATCTCCCACCAGTGAGCTTCATGGATGATCCCATGTTCTAGTATTATAGGAGAGGGAGAAAAATGTCTCTCTCTCCACCATTTCACAATTCAGAAAACCTCTATCATGACTCTCCTTACTTGCCTTTTTTCTAAGCTAGACAATCCCAGTTGTTGTAACCATTGCACATAGGGTGGTTGCTCCAACCCCTTAAGATTTTCGCTGCCCTTCCTACACTTTTTCCAGCTCAATAATATCATTTTTCATGTGTGGCAACTAAAACTGCACACAATATTCTAAGTGCAGTTGCACCAAACATTTATATAAAGGGAGTATGATCTTGTCAGTTTCATTTTCAAATCCTTTCCTAACTATGCCTAATAAAGAGATTGCCTTTTTCACACTGGTTGACCTTTTCAACAAGGTGTCCACCACAACCCCAAGACCCCTTTCTTGACATGCCACTGCTAGCTCAGATCCCTTCAGCCTATAAGGGAAGTTGGGTGGTTTGGGGTTTTTTACCCCAATGTGCATTACTGCATTTTCTATTTGAACCCTTCCCCCAGTTTGAAGAAATCCCTTTGGAGCTTCTCACAATCCCTTCTGGGTTTTTTTATCACTCTAATAGTTTGATGCAGTGCTTTTTTTGTAAGGAACTCATGAAATTATTTATCTTTCGCACGTAGTCAATCACTGTACACACACCCACACATGTCAGTTGTATAACGAAACATAACGGTTGCCACCCACAGTAAGCACTCAGCGTGCAACCACACAACCAATCACAAGCTGAGCAGTGCCACAAGCCGAGCAGTGCCATCACAACCAGCGCGGATGAAGTACACATGCATCGGATTCGACACACAAGCAGCTCGCATGCACCATTTTAATTATTTTGCTGCCAACAGGGCGATTCAAATCCACATGGACCAAACATCAAATTTTCAAAAGTTACTTTTAAAGCTTGGAAAATCTGTCGAAAAAAGTTGCTGGAACTCTGTTCCAGCGTTCTATGACAAAAAAAGTACTGGTCTGATGTCATCAGCAAACTTGGCCACTTCATTACTTCTTCTAATTCCAGATCACTTATGAATAGGCTGAATATCATTGGTCCTGTGGGACTCCACTGTTTACATTCTTTCACTGGGAGAAATTACTATTTATTCCCATTCTCTGCTATCTGTTCTTAATCAGTTACTGATTCATAAAAGGACCTTTACTCTTATTTCATGACTACTAAGTTTGCTCGGGAGCCTTTGGTGCAGGACTTTATCAAAAGCCAGTGCATACCATTGTCATATTTTTAAGTGACATAATCTAAATGTGAATTTGTTGGCAATTAAGTCTTTGTTGTGATAGAGTTCTCACTGTGAAAAAAATACCCTCTCAAGATAATTTTGATCTTCCTTTCTTATGATAAGAGGCTCCGAATATATTCATATGCAGTACAAACATATATATTCTTTTTGTGCTTTTCAAAGGATTTACTTACCTTTAGATCATCCCTCCACTCATTCATTCCATAGCTCTTAGAAATTTCTGGTTGGAAAATATTCATTTTTGCCATGGATGTAGCCAAACGAGTCAAGGACTGTCGCCCACTTCCGCCCATTCCAACAAGTAAGGCATTACCTCCTGACTGCTTCAGCACACGGCATATGCGAGACAAATGTTCCAGCACATACCTATCACAGAAATATCCAGATCATAATTAAAACTAATTAATTAAAATAAAAATCCCATCCCATTCCTATTTTAATTGGCATGGAAATGGTGGGAATGTGAATAGTGGAGACTCCAGAAAAGAGCTAGCAGATACTTGTGCTAATACTATGAGAACGCCATTAGTAATAAGTATGTCTTGACTGTACAGCATACAACCTCTGTCTAACTCATTCCAAGATGTCAATACTTTAGAAATATTGTACTCTGTGACCTTTTGAAGCAGCTTATATATTTGAGAAGCAGGGGGCTGAATAGGGGGCTGTAAGAAACAATTCCAACAAGATTATGAGTGAAAGCATCCTCATAAGGAACAGAATTGTAATTGTTCTAAACAGGAATATCTGTAGAAGTCCTAAAATAGAGTGCTATTGGAAGAAACAATTTTCAAAGAGCTTAAGCACCTAAAAACTACTAGGTTCATTCTTGTTTTGTGAGTTTGGTTATATTCATCCAGACACAGATCTACAACATCACTGAATGCTTGTACATTTGGAATTTCAATGTACATTCTTTCATCTCCTTCAAGATCAGGATTCATGTAGTCTCCAAACAGCAGATTTCTCATATCTTCTTCTGTTACCTATTGGCAGAATATAAACAGTACATTCTCTATTTCATTTGTATATTGTGCATTTAAGAAGGCACCAATAATGTAATACTATCTTAAGAATGGTAACAAGGGATAGTTACAACTAAAGGTTATATGGCTTTAAAGTTTCAAGTTTAACAGATTTATTGTGGCACAAGCTTTTATGGATGGAAAATCATTTCATCAGATGCTGATGATTTTCATTTGGCACACAGAGGTATAGAGAAAGATTGGGTGGTTGCATTTCAAACAAAAGCACACCTGCAAATAAGCTATGTGTCATGGCTTGTTTACTAAATAGCCTATGGTATGTCCAGCAGATGATCAGGCTTGCTGTGGTTTGTTCTCATCTCCCATCTATCCCGGGGGACTTTGCAGCAAAACCTCCTTATCTGCCTCTCCCTGCTCTGACCACTACTATTTATATATATATATATTCAGTGCCTCATAAGTGTGCAATTGATGTCACTCCAACCAATACCCCTTTTTGTTCCCAGGTTTTTATTATTTTGTGATACATGAAAAATGTGCAGTTAGGATTGTAATTTATTATTATTGTTGTTGTTCATTTTTCATTACTGTGCAATCTCATCTTGCCAATTTCTTTGTTTGTTTCAGGTGCTAAAGGGAGGAACAAAGGGGAACAGGCAAAATACCTGTTGGGCTCATTGCAAGTACTTCACAAAATAGCCAGCCCCAGTGTGACCTATTGTCAGCCAGTGAGAGAGGTCAATTTTAATGAAAAACAGGAATACTTACAGGTGCATTCCCTTGTCTCAGATGTGTAAAAACGGAATCAAATGCTTCTTTGAAATGTTCTTTCACAATCTCTTTCATTAGTTTGAAGAGCCAAGCTCTATCAGTGTCATCTACAAGGCGGTCATAAAATACTCGGAAAACTTCATGCACAAAGAGACGAACCATTGTATTTTTGTTTAAAACAGAATCCTTCTTAATGAGCAGACAGCCTAGAATAACTCGTGAAAAGTCACGCAGATTGAATGTATAATGAGATTTGGCTGGTGTTGGCAACAGGTTGTCCATGGCCTTCTTATATACCTTGAGGATTGAAAATAACATGAAAAACTGAAGATAGCTGAACTCTTAAAGAAATTCAAGATCCAACCAGTTCTACTAATGGGCAGCAAAATCAAGATTGGTGGAGGTTAATCACAAAGGACAAGTAACATACTCACTGGCACTCATGGAAAATTACGGTGGCAACGGCTATAAGTTTCCACTCTACTTTGAAGCAATCCCAGAGGTCAATAAGAAAATATAAAAATAATTTAAAATAAAATTTGGGAAGAAGAGAATATCTCCATGGCCACCAAGCATGATGTCTGTGGACGTGCTGACAGATATAGGTCCCATACTGTCTGCTTCTGAGTTAGAGATTAACAGGTGAACATATTCAACTTCATTTATTACTTAATCTAAAGTGGCCAAAAGCCTTTCAGGAGGCAAGATGCAGACTTTATATTGGATGTAACTTTCTCCTACATTTTAGAAAAAAATCAGCTCCATGTTTCTCAGAGGCGATATGCTTCGGAGGTACCATTTTGGAAGTCTCTTGTATAGTACAAGTAGAACAAACAGGAATGACATGCAGATAATTAAAATATGATTTACATCCTAGGCAATCCTCTCCAAGGGAGGCTCAGAAGGTAGCAACAAGAGGCGGGGCCTTCTCAGTGGTGGCTCCCTGATTATATAATGATCTCCTCACTGAGACCCACCTGGTGCCAACTTGCTATCTTTTCAGTGCCAGGTTAATATCTTTTTCCCTGAGGTATTTATTAGCATGGGTGAGGGGGTGGTATGTTGGTCTGGTTGCACTGGGAAAAACGTTCAGCTGTTTACATATTTGAAAATTGTAAGCAGTTTTTATTGTATTGCGTTTGTGTACTTCATGAATTGCTTGGAACAACCCAGACATCTTTGGCTATTGGGTGGTATAGAAATGAAATAATAAATCATAATTTTACCTCCATTGTGCCACTGACAATTTGGTTTCCAACAGTGAAATATTCTGGCACAAATTCATTTGCTCTGAGGTAGAAGGATACAACAGTAGAGAAAATCCGGACCATTGTTTCATCACTAAAGGCATTAATGGTGCAAATATTGAAGTGTCTCAGAAAACGAGGTGTGACTGGATTTCTTCCACCACCAGGTGGACCCATGGCAGCCACCAGTTGTACATCAACTAGAAGGATTTTATTTGTATCTTTTAGGTCATACCTTCAAAACAAAGGAAAGGATGATATTCAGATTTAGAAACATACTAGAATATAATATCTGCATTTAGAAGTATCTAAAATTGCATTCCAACAGTTCTTACCTACTGAGACAACTGCATGAATAGACATATCATTTGAACACAGAATTCCATGTTATCAAGGTTTGCCTCCCTTACTTTCTAAATAATTTCTGCAACAAACTTTGCAGAGGACAACACTTTGTTTAATGTGAGTAGTTTCGACGGCTACTGAAGATTAGTAGCCTGAAATTAATGAATTGTTTTTGTCTATCTTTTATAAACTCAAGTTTAAAAGTATAATGCAGATTTCCCTTTTCCTAATGCACACAAACACTGTACAAAAATCCAACACTAGAATGAAGTATGCCTGGCAGGGTTTAACCTACTGATTTTCTTTAATTTTGTGCTGAAGCAATTACCAGTTTCCATGGTCAAAAAACTGTCTTAGAAGTTCAATAGGAGGCTGAGCTCCATATTGTTCCAATGCAGGCATGTTCATATCATCTACAAAGATAATGCACTTCTTTCCCATTGGTGGGCCAAATATTCCTTTCCGTCTTTTGTCCAGCCTGGCCATAATAATGTTCTAAAATACAAAAATAAAACACATTTCCTACTGATTAGAATTCTTGCAAAGTAAGATAGGAAATTCTTGCATGTCTAATAAAGATGCTAGTTATTTTGGGTAAACTGCTTGAAAACATTATTAAAGATAGAATAGCACATAGAGGGTCAAACCATTCTGGAAGAAAAATCAGAATGGCTTGCACAAGGGAAAGCCTTATCTCACTAACCTATTGGAGTTCTTTAAGGGTGCCAGTAAGCACATAGACAGGCGTGATCCAGTAGATATTGTTTACTTGGAGTTCCAAAAGGCTTTTGACAAAATCCCTCATGATTTGACAAAATCCCTCATGAAAGCCTCCTGAGCAAACTAAGCAGTCATGAAATAAAAAGGGGGCAGGTTCTCTTATGGATCACTAACTGATTAAATAACAGAAGACAGAAACTGAGAATAAATGGCAATTTCTCCCAATGAAGCAATGACATCAGTGGAGCCCCATAGTGTTCTGTATTAGGACCAGTGCTTTTGAACCTATACATAAATTATCTGGAATTAGGAGTAAGTTTGGCTGGTGACACTAAATCTGGGAGAATGGGCATAAAAATGGCAAATGCAGTTCAATATAAGAAAGTATAGGGTAATGCATGTTGGGGCAAAAATCCCAAGTTCAAGTATACATCGATGGGATCTGAACTAGCAGTGAATGAGAAAGAATGGGATCTTAGGGTAGCAGTGGACAGCTTGATGAAAATGGCAGCCCTATTATTATTATTATTATTATTATTATTATTATTATTATTATTATTATTATTATAACATTTCTATGCCGCCCCTTGCCGAAACCTCGGGGCGGCTTACAACACAATAAAATTGTGTTGAAATACAATAGAACATAATAAATTACCATTAAATACAAAAATACAAAAAATACATTGAGTTACAAACATAATAATATAAAATTAAAATTATCAGTATAATATAAGTAAATAAATAATATAGGAGGAGAAAAGAGAAGGAAGAAGAAGTTGCCCTGGCCAGATCATATATTTTAACAATTAAAATGATGTTTAAATAAAAAGGTCTTTACCTGGCGCCGAAAAACCAGTAACGACGGTGCCAGGCGGACCTCTTTGGGGAGTGAATTCCATAGGTTGGGCGCCACCGCAGAGAAAGCCCTCCTCCGAGTACTTACTCTCCTAATTTCTTTCATGGAGGGTTCCCGGAGAAGGGGCTCTCCCGCAGATCTCAAAGGGCGGTCGGGCATATACGGATGTAAGCGCTCGTTCAGGTAGCCAGGACCCAAGCCATGCTCAGCTGCCTTGAAGAAGGCAAACTCCATACTAGGCATAATTAGGAATGGAGTAGAAAAGGGAACTGCCAAATTCTTACTTTCCTTATACAAATCTTTGGTGCAAGCATACTTACAATATGGAGTTCCATTTTGGTCAACTTATCTGAAAAAAATATTCACTTGAAAAAAGCTGAGAGGGGCAATGGAAATTATCAGGACACTGGAGCAACTCCCTATGAGGAAGAGCTGCAACAACTGGGACAGTTTTGTTTAGAAAAACAATGAGTAAGGGGAGACATGATACAGGTGCTTAAAATAATGTATGGACTGGAGGAAGTATAGATGGAGACATCCTTCTCCCTCTCCCCTAACACTTAAACTCAGAGTATTCCCATGAAGCTGATTGATGGAAGGTCTAGGACATGTAAAAGAAAGTACTTTTTCACATAGTTGATGGTACATCAATGAACATCAATGCCTAAATTAACAAAAAAATTCAGAACATTTCTAATTATAGTTGTTCTTACCAACCTGAGTCTGATTGGCACTTGTTCGAGCCGAAAAATTAACAAAGAAAGGGAAGTAGTGTTCCTTTTCCAAATGGTTCATTAGCTTGTCTTTCACATATACAGATTTTCCAGTACCTGTTGGTCCCACAAAAAGCAGTGGTCTTGAAAAGAATTTAATATGTTTGTATTAGTCTCTCTGTAGAAATGTGTATAAATTATAAACAAAAAAGACTAATAACTGGCAGTATTGTACAGTGATGTACAAATATATGGCTGCCCTAAGTTTCCAGTTACTTATTCATGAAATTTCAGTAATGTAAAGGAACAAGCATAAATTAGAAAGAAAAGTCAAAACACACTTAGCTTCATTTAATGGATTATATTACACAGTTGGCATCCAGGAATCTTATATAGAATAGAGGTTTTATTTATGAACTGTGCTTATTTCTGAATGCAGTGTAGAGATTCATACATGGGAGTAAGCCATTATCTCTAAAGGTAGATTAGTGCAGAGGGAATGATTATAGTGACATGGCTGTACTGACTAGTTCTGAAGTCCAATACAATGTGCTAGTCCTGGTTTTTACAGTTCTAAACTGTGATATCCAAACAAATCATTTTTTTTCCTACCTAAGAGGTCTCCAAATGTCCCCACTGAGTGGGCAGGGAGGCACTCATATTATGGACCCCCTTCCCCAGTTATTGTTCATTTGACATCTTCTTTACTATCTTATAAGTACCAAGTAAAACTGGTCGTGTACTTTCACAGATTTAAGGAGTGACCCTATAGGCCTTAGGCAGCACTGGGGAGGGGCATAGAATATTTTGGAGTCCCAGCTCAGTGGTCAGAAATAGTGCTTCAACCTTGAAGTTGGGAAAAGAAGGGGAGCAAAATCCACTCAAATATATGCATATTTTAGCATAAAGATCTTACAGTGCTAAGTAAGCCTTAGCAAAAGCATTCCAACCTTTTTCAAATGAGGAGGGGGGTGTGCAAATCTGAGAAACCACCAAATAGTTTGCAGAGTGAGAAAAGAAGGGGTTCTGGCCATCTCAGTAACTTCAGAGGACCAGACAGGGTTCCAGGAGTGCCAGATTTGGCTTGCAGGCCTGAAGTTCAACAGCCGCTCTTTTAACTATGACTAAAAATTATACCTGTATTACTCTTTACCATGTTTAATGCTAATTATTTCCCAGTTTAACTACAATCTGAACCCAGGTTTTGAAGCAGATTTAGAAACACTTCATTAATCATGGTCTGTTACACTGCAAATTTAACATGGTTAAAGCTGACAGGGAAATGGCACCATTGCCACCTGTCAGATTGACCTTTTTTTTGGAAGGGGAGAAGAAGCTAAATATGCTCTGAAGAAGCTCTGAATGTGCTAACACATGCTGAAACCAGGAGGTGTTAGCATCCCTTAGTGGGGATTCTGACAGAGTACCATAGTTCTGGAAAACAATCTGCCCTTAGACTCATAGATTCCTTAGACTCTGCCTCATGCCTGGGCTACTTCCATCATTCCTACCTACCTGGCTATAGTTAGAAGACCCCCACCCCACACCCCGCTCCAGGCTGGACAGCTTCCCACATTGCTCACAAGCCTGTGTTTCCATTTCCAGCAACCCAGGGCAGTCTTCAAATCTCAAGCTTCTTTGTTAACAGGAATAGAAAAGACTGAAGGGACAACAGGGGTGCAAAAATGACATATTCTCATACGTTAATTCAATTCAAAAACCAGGTTTTGGAGGCATTAAATAAAGTCTTCATGTGAACAATGAAGCTAATTTCATTATTACAGGAAGAAATGTTTCTTACTTTCCATATCTGATGCACAAATCCATTAAATAGGTATATCTGACTGTGTCCATTGTTGGAACTATAATGTCTTGAATCTTAACAGTTTTATCAAAATTGGCAGTTTTAATAGCTTCGTTCCAGTGTGCCCATCGACCCTTTCCTTTGAGCTAGGAAGGAATACAGAAATAAAGTTTTGTGGAAGATATGTGCCAAAAAAGAAATTCAAAATTGTTTTACTAACATTTAATGCTTTTAGCAATTATTATTTTGAACATTTAATTGAATCTCATCTCATCTTAAATTATAAAATTGTAGATATAATTTATTTATTTATTTATTTAAAACATTTCTCTGTCGCCCCCATTGCAACAAAGCCTCGGGGCGGCTCACAAAGAATACATAAATAATGATAATATAACAATTTTAAAAAATCGTTTAAAAACTATGCATTCCCGGTGCATTCTCGGCTAAAAATTCAATATATATGAAGTATATTGCTATGTATTTACTAATAAGTGTAGTGTTATTTAGTACTAGGATGTAATAAACCCAGTCACTTCCTTGTCAATGGGAAAAGTTCCTCCCAGATATAGCAAACACTGCAGTATTTCCATCAAACACCCTACCTGCAGTCTGGCCCTTTAGACTTCATTTTTCCAGAAAGAAAAGGAAATATACTTCTCTTGCAAGGTGCGGTTTGAGGAAAAAGTATTTGCATGGAGCAGCAAAAAGAACTTCCTCTTTACTATTTCCTCCAAAAACCCAACTGGAAGGGACTGAAAAACATCTATAGCCCTTTACTACTCTATGGTTGAAAGGGATAGCCTCTCTTTCTCTACTTTGTGCAAGAAGCAAAAGCACATTTCTCAGGAGAAAAAACAACTTTTTTCCTCTACAGATAACAAGGAAAAAAAGAGAAAGGGAAAAGAGGCATCTATTTCACAAGTTGACTTTCTGAAGAAGGCACCAACCAAACCTCACTGTTGTTGCTGCTAGAAAAAACAAAAAAATAAAAAAAAATAAAAACTCAAGGTAAAGAAAAGAGGAGACTATTGCTTTGTTTCTCTCCTATCTCATAGGTTTTGCATGAAGAAGTTGCAAGGTGCAGTTGAAGCCATGTTCAACTCTTGGTACTAAAATAATATCTCTTTCATAGATTCCAAGCAGTCCAGAGGGGGATCCCCCCTTTTTTTCTGCATGAGAAGTTTAAACTTTTGGTATTGATTATGCCACAGAAGAACAAGGGAATAGATGAGAACCCACTAGGGCTATCTATACTAGGATTTATTTATTTATTTTATTTATTAAAACATTTTTATGCCGCCCCATTCGCCGAAGCCTCGGGGCGGCTTACAACAAGGATGATGGGGGATGTTTAATAGCTAAAATTCCTCATCTATAGCAATCTCAGGAGTAGACTTCTTATAACAACCCTGTTAATCTGAGCCATATCCCACCATTGCCTTGGTATCACATTGAATTTGGTGTTGAATAGTATTGATTTCTGCTGGGATAAAATAGATGATTCTGCCTAGAATATTCTGATGAGATATATCTGGTCTTCAAGAGACCCACTCTTGTTTCAATGCTTATTTTGTCACCATGCCTTCACTGTCTGGTGGTCAGACATACACAGTGCAAAGGTAGCTGAAGAATAGATGTGGAAGAGTTATGGGTCATTTGTTATGGGTCTTCCATAATTGCTGGGACATTTGTAAGAAGGAAACTTACAAGCAGGATGCGAGTTCAGCACCACCTTCTGCCCAAGTTCCTCAGCAACTGGTATTTATAGGGATACTGCCTTGAATATTTGAGGACGTATAGAGCCATCATGACTCACACCTACTGACAGCTCTGCCCACAATGAATCTGTTCATATTGGTGGCCATTTTTGAAAGTGAATTTCATAATTTAACAATGTTCCATGTGAAGGAGAACTTCCCTTTATCTGTCTTGAATTCCCTACCAACCAGCTTCATGGGGGAACTCTAGGTTCTAGTATTGTGTAGGGGAGAAAAATGCCTCCTTACCTACTTTTTCTACATCTTGAATCATTTTGTACATTCCTTACTTGCCTCTTTTCTAAGCTAAGCAGTCCCAGGTATTGAAGCTTTTCCTGCTCTTTTTTCAATTATACAATACCTCTTTTAGGTACAGTGACCAGATGTGAAAGAAGAATTGTATTGGCAGTTTTATTTTCCATTCCTTAGTTATGTCTAACATGGAGTTTGTCTTTTCCACAGCAGCTGCATACTGGGTTGACATTTTCACTGAGCTATTTAGCACTGTCCTGTCCACAATTTTTTCTTGGGTTCTGAGCTATCTACAACTGACCTACAGCTTATACTTCAATTTGAGTTGTTTTTTGTTTGTTTGTTTGTTGGTCACAATGTGCATCGCTTCACACTTGCTTACATTAAATATTTCAACACATTGATCTTTAGTCTGTCTTCTAGTTTAGAGAGAAATTATTTACTCACCCTAAACAAATTTTTGCCATCAGCAAACTTGCCCATTTTACTGTTCACTCCCAATTCCAGGCCATTTATGAATAGATTGAAAAGCACTGATCCCGTAATGGATCCCCATGAAACTCCACTTTTTAACATCATTCCACTGGGAGAATTTATTATTTGTTCCAACTCTCTACATTCTATTCTTTAATCCTTTAATTGGTTCTTTAACCAATTCCTCAGCCAAAGAAGTTTCCCTAACCGCATGCTGCACACATGCAGAGTTCATACGCATAAATGCAGAGAGATCAAAAGAACAGCCACCTCTACATTCTCACTTTTCCACTCTATAAAAGGAAGGTGTGATTTCTGCATTTATCTGTTAGGCTTCTGTGGAGGAGCTAAAACAGAAAGATGCTTCTTGTACCTTTTGCAAAAGACTAGTACAAGGACCAACACTCCTTCCTTTCCTGACTAATGTGCACATACCACAGAATGTAAGGAAGGAAGGAGTTGGCGGCAACAGCAAATAATAGGGTTGTTGAGCACTTTCTACTATACCTCAAGATAAAATATGCTTGCTATATATTTGGGTTTTAAAAATATAACACAACCGTAATTCAGAAAGGGACACTGTCTGAACATATATAATTTAGCAATCTTGCTGTAGTTAAGCAGTTCTGGATCTAGTTTGTGCTTGGATGCAGGCCCACTGCAGAGTTTTCTTTAAAAAATGAAGTCTGAAGATGGGTAGGGTATACATATAATCAAACAAATAAATAGCCAAGTAGTATAGAATTCAATGATAGATCAAAAGGTCCATGGATAAAATCCAAGTGTCCCCTTCTAGTTGTTTAGAATGCACATATCATGCAAGATCCTTCACTGTATGAATTCCAGCTGAAATAAAACCATCTGAAGCCAAAGCTTCCCAGGAGGGGCTATTTAAGCTGCAGCTTTTAATGGTTAAATTCCATTTGTATTCCTACTGGCTTAAAACAATTATTTACATTCAAGTACCTATTAAAAAGTTAAATTGAAATTCTCTGTTAATAATTCTATAGATGATTTCATACCTCAAACATGTAATCATACACCAAGCCTTTCTCTTCAAAAGGATGGTCCCATTTGCCCACAGATGCTGGCACTGGATGTTCATCTAGCTTTCCTGTTACAATATCTCTCATAAAGCTATCAAATAGAACTCGGCCATCACTATCACAGGTTCCACCAATGGACCAAACCAGGGAGAATGCAAAACAACCCTAACATTAAAAAATATCAATTATTAAATTGTATTTTCACAGCACACACTCATCAGCTTATTACTGAACTAGCCTGTTATATACTCAAGGCAAATATCAATTTAAACAGTTTGAAGTGCATACTATTTAGCTACCACAAATAATCATTTAATTATTTATCAATGTAAAAAAAGCTGTTCAAAGTATGAAATTTGTCAAAAGATATATCACCAATAGCTAAATATAAAATACAACAGTCGTCTTCCAGCTACACTGTCTGCCAGTTGACGTTTGGGCCCAATTCAGAGTCCTAGTACTAACATTCAAAGCCCTAAATGGCTTGCAGCCAGGTTATCTGATGGATAACCTGGCTCCCATATGTACCAATATGTACCATCCTCCCATATTTACCAATCCAGACCCTGAGGTCATCTTCAGGGGATCTTCCCTGGTTGCCCCTTCAGAAGGAAGTGAAGCAAGTGGTTACCAGAAGGAAAGTTTTTCAGTTTTGGCACCTTGATTTTGGAATAAACTCCCCAAAGAGGTCCATGTGGTGCCAACTTTGGATTCTTTTCAGCACCAGGTGAAGACCTTTTTGATTTTCCCAGTATTTTAATAGTTCAACTTTTTAATTTTTCTTTATATATTCAGTTTTAGTTTGTACTGCTGCTATGCTGTGCTGAATCATAGCATTGGAATTGCTATTATGGTTTTGTTCTTTTAAATTAATTAGTTTGTATCTTTCTGACTTTTTTTAAATGACCAGAGAGCCTCAGCTATTGGACGGAATAAAAATGAAAAACAAAAACAAATATATAAGTTGGACCAACCATAATCCACTTGTTGATGTTTTTGTTACTAGGATCCTTTTGCACAGTGTCACAAAGCAGTATTTCCAAAAGTCGAGTTAGCGATACTATATTATTGCTATTGCTAGTAGGAACTAACTCCTGTAAGAGGAAAAAAACTTTTAAAAGTACATGTGTAATGAATACAGATATTCATGTCTAATAAATGAAACTTTTACTTTAATGCAGCACCATTTTATCTTTTATTAATTTAAATTTAGAACAGTTACAAAGGTGGATCTAGGTGGGGTAGGGATCATGTTTCCTTAAGATGGAGCAATACAATCATTTGTGGCTGCCTGCAACCCTCTTGAAGGATAAAGGGCATACAGTATAGGGCAGAAAAAGTGAAAAAGCAAAGGTCAGCTCCATGCTTCTCCCACCTTGCAAAACAACTGGCTAAGTGATTTGCTCCAGTGCATGAGGAGGAGAGAAAGCAGATACATTGCACCACGCCCGACCTTCATTCCTCCCATCCCTGCCCCCTTACAACTCTCTCACTTGACTATCAGTCTTCACACCTTAGAGCCATATCCAGCATGGTCCTTTCTGCACTGGCCGCAAGGGTGGGATGAGGGTACTCTGAGATAAATCCCAGCTCTGACTTCAGAGTGTGCTTCTGAGGTCAGAGCTAGAGCTCTGATTGCACTCAAAGTGTTTCATATTGTCTCAAACTATTTCCATCTTAATCAACCAAATGCCCATTTCTAGAAATAATCTTTTTAAAATGTACACTGATTATTTTTCAACGAAAAGGATATCCTGTGTAGACTGCTTATTTATAAGCAAACATAGTATGCTTATAAAATGCATACAAGATAGAAACATAGAAACACAGAAACAGAGCAAGTCAGAAGGGGTCTCCCAGCCATCTAGTCTGATCTCTGGCTCTGTTCACGACATGCCCATCATGTGCATGTCCAAGATAAATTGTACTTAGTTCCATATTTGTTGAATATGAATTGTCCTAGTTCAGTTTATTAATTCATTCATTTACATTTATGCCCCAACCCTTTTCCTCTTACAAGGAACAGAACACAACTTATATGGTCCTTCTCCTCTGCATTGTTTGCTCGCAACCCTGTGAGGAACATTGGGCTGAGACTCAGTGACTGGCCCAAATTCACCCAATGAGCTTCATACACAGTTAGGAACTAGAACCTGGATCTCCTAAGATTCCATCCAAAACTCCCACAACTATATGACACTGACTATAACTCCTAGCCTAGAGTTGATAAGCCACCGTCCCTTCTAGGAACTTACTTAAGAATGGTACCTTGGAGACCCAGTGATAATTTTCCAATGCCACTGGATCTAATTTTGGCTTTTCAGAAGTGGTTTCCCCATTAAGTATTTTAAAAGAAGTCTGGACAACCCCATCCCTTAGCTGAAACTTTCTTCTATTCTGCTACCCACAGTCCTGACAGATTTTACAAGCTACGATACAAAGAACAGGTGATTGGTTTGATTTCTCCAAGCAGTTCATCCATAGCCTCAAGATGTCCAAGCTGAAAAATATCCATAACTGGACCAGAGCATGTTCTGGCTACATCTATCAATGATTATGTCAAAACAGATTCTGTGAAGTAACTATTTCCCAGAGAACAACCCCTTAACTACCTTGCATTTTTTCCGACGAAGTCGTAATGCAGGTGGTATAAACCAGTTAAAAAGGTCTTGGAAAAGGTCTTGATACTCCTTTTGATCTAAAGGTTCAGGAAGTGTGTTCAACCAGGAAGTTACAAGCGGCATCCAGCCCAATTGTAAAGGTTCCAAGTAAATCATTCCACAACGACTGACTGTGGCAGGCTATTGCAGAATAATAAAAGTATTCTTAAAATCTCATAATATCTCTATTTTAAAATCTAATATACTATTTAAATTTGATTTTAACTTACTGAAGCCTGAGACAGATCCATAGCTTCAAAGATAAGGCTCATCTGAGCTGACATTTGGATGATTTCTCCACTCATCAAACAAAGCTAAAACAAAAATGCAAAAAGCACCCGCACAACTTTAAATAGGTCAATTCATATTTGTGTGTGTGCACATGCATGTGCATGCATAACAACACAAATCCACCACAACTGTTTTACAGCAGAAGTAGACAAATGCATTTATCCCCAACTTGAAATGAGACAATCTGTTGAGGAGGAAGTCAGAATAGCTACATGGTGCCCTTTGATTAGTAATATTATGAGCACTCCATGTGGAAACAGCTTGAATCTTTCATTGCAACCAATCACTGAAAGAAATATCAGAATCATCACTGGATTTTTAACACAGCAAAAATTATTATTCTAAATTCTCAATGCTGAAAGCATAGAATCCATTTTAAAGCACTCTCAGAAGACAATTGACTGCTTATATACCTGCTCTGCCGCTGGATCTCTGTACTACTCTTTCTGGTTTCCTGTGCTCATTTGTGCATGTGTATGTGCATGTATCCTGTTCTCCTCTTTAAAAACCATATGCTAGATCTATTGCACTGTTGTTGCCCAAGGAAGAGATAGATGAAGTTGAATAACCTGTAAATGGGCATACTGTTTTCTAGAAATTGAGATTTTGTTTTTGTAGTGGACCAGAGATGGGTTTTAAGCAAATATTATTAACTCGCTTTCTTATTTTTGACATTCCCTTTGTATTAAAACTCAATAAAACAATTTATATTAAAATGAATTGGCTGTACTAACTTTGATTGAAAAGCATGTATTAACAAACATGTTTCTCAAAAACTTGTCAAAAGAAAGAGCAGTTGCAGTATGATGCATATTCTTTCCCTAATTACCAGCTTCCTGAGTGGTAATGAAATGTTCAAAATAACGTGCTGGTTCTCAGCCATTTTGGACCTTGACCCACTGCATAAACTTTTAATAGCTTTTATTTTCCTAAAATTTATTTCTTACCAGGGTTAATTGTTGAACATCTTTAAGATTGCTTTTATCCATGTATTCACTTAGGCATTACCTTTTTGTTGTCATCTAACACAGTGTTCATGCTTTCTATCCAAAGGGTATCAATAGGACCATCAAAAACAACCCATTTGCGGTCAGGTGTCTCAGTTAAAGCAAATTCTCGAAAAGTGTTGGCAACTATGCCATCTGTCCACTAAAATGAAGGAGGAACACTTATTAAAATTTGACACAAATGCTCAACTGACTCTATTGGTACTTAACTGAAAAATGGTTGGTTGTTCTACTGAATGGACAAGCCGAACAAATAAAACATGCAGGCAAATATTAAGTCTTAAATTATGTATAGATAAAGCAAACAAATAATGTTTTTACGGGCATACACTAGAAGAAATAAAACGTGTGTGTGTGTGTGTGTTACATTTAATGTGAATCAAATGAAGGGTACATAAATACTGGTATTATAATTAATACAAATGTGAAGAAATGGTATATAAATTTGCAACACAAATGAGAATTTCATGGTTTGTCTGGCCACTATACATAGACTATGTTAGCTTGCAGAATGTGAAATTATTCAAGGGACAGTATCACTTTAACTGACTCAGTGCTGAGTATCTATAGCATGAATGTACAAATGGTGATCTAATTCCTCAATGTAGATTAATTGAAAGAAAAGACATTTGCTTTCTATTGTCCAAAATATTTGAGGTACAGCTATGTATGCCTCCTACATTAACACGCTCTGCTTCTGGTACATATGAATTTTGACAGTATCATTTCTTGGGACCTGCAAGAATGAGAGTTAACCACACTGTAAGAATTATTAAAATGAATTCCGTTTGTTATTGCCTACAAATGTTAAGTTACCCACTGGGGTACCAATTATGGCATTTAAAGAAGTCCCACAGTTGTCTAGAGTATGAAAAAAATCCATTCAGAGAGCTATTAGACAATATATAGATTGCACTTGGTCAGCCTATTTCCCTTTAGAAACATCTGAACATGAAGATCCTGGATATAGCAAGGTTTCTGATACAAGTAAGAGTTCTGAAGACAGCACCTGCTTCTTTCTTTTGTGTCAGCCCTTTTCCAAACTTTTCTCTACAAGGTAGAGTATCCAGAGCATCAAAACCCAGCCTGTAACTCCTGGTTTGCATATCACTTTGCAAAACTCTAAACCCAATTCACAAGATTATTATTTTATCCAATGTGTGCTGAAGACATCCCTGATAGTGCTGAAACAGGTACTATATTACTAGAAGTCATTACAAATCCATTGTTGTGGTCTCAGTACAGAGGATTAGGCTTATCTGACCAAAGGGAGGCAATGAAGGCAAACTTGGGTTTTAAAGATGAATTGCACCACCACTCTGTGTAAGCTGCCCTACCTTTCCTGTGGTAGCACCCTAACTATGGAATGTTCTCCCAAAATATGTTTGATAATTTTAAGTGCTAGGTGAAATCTGTTCTGTTTCCCCAAGCTTTTGGCAGTACATAATATGAAGCTGTTCTGTTATGATGATCTGCTGCTTATTAGGCTGGTGCTTGCTTATTTTCTGCTTACCTCCTTTTCTCTTACTTTATTTTAGTTGTTTATTTTAATCTTATACCTGTTTTGATATTTGCTTGTATGCCACCTGTCAACCCCTTGTTGAAAGAGTGAATAACCATTAGTTTATTTATTTATTAAAATATTTATTCTCCAGTTTTCTGCTTCAATTTAGAAGGCAGCTCATATTTTAAAACAACTTTTAAAAGTTTTTTAAAAGTCAGAGGTGAGAGATAACAATGCAATTAACATGGCATTAGGAAGTCAGAAAAAATCAAACGAAAAGTCAAGCATCCAGCATGTCTGAGAGAACAAATGTAGCAGTAAAATCAGTTCAAAATGATATCAGAGGATGGATTTAACCAAAAATGTTGAACCTCTTTCAGTCTAAGGGGCTACTTTAATTTCAAAGAAGCTTTTGGGGGTTGCATTCTAGGGATGGGCAGGGCCAGAGGGAGGGAAGACAGGAGCAAAAGACAAAAGGTGAAGTTGTATGATTGCTTTTCCCCTCTGGATGACAATATTCTGTGTATGCTGTCAATTTGT
This sequence comes from Varanus komodoensis, assembly GCF_004798865.1. Lineage (NCBI taxonomy): Eukaryota > Metazoa > Chordata > Lepidosauria > Squamata > Varanidae > Varanus > Varanus komodoensis. Next base: position 16,667,282 of record NW_025336346.1, read on the forward strand.
ATACATTCTCCAGTATTAACTGGAGTTTTTGTATTTTGATTACACAATATAAAAATGCATACATGTGTCAGTTTTTAAAGTACATTTTTCATTCAATTCACATTTAACAGCACATATAAACCATGGATTTTTTTGGGGGGGGCGGGCAACTAGATGTATGAAGATTTCACTGCACACCCTTATGATCAGCAAAAGATTCTACATTTTCAATATGTACTGTTTATCTATCTATCTATCTATCTATCTGTCTATGAACTTACACAGAGATGCACATAATTGTCAGCTTTCCTAGCCAAATTCCATTCTTCCAGATATAGGCAATGTTTGCATCTGCACAAGTATAGTCAAGGGCTTATATGGTTTATCACTGTAACCATATAAGGTATATTACCAAAGTATAACCAAGGTCTATTAAATACCTACCTCATGAGATACTGGATCAAATCGTCCAAAAAGCTGTCCCATGGTTATAGCTTTTGGATTTACAGTTCTGTGTATGACTCGTTCTTCTTCTCCATAACTACGCTGATTCATAAGGGTAAGTGTATCTGCCAACACATGCAACACTTTGGTCTTCCCAGCAAAAGGTTCTCCTACAAGCATAAAACTGATCAATAAAAAGTTGTTAGTCAATATTGTCCTTTCTGCCAAGAAGTCAATTTGACTACTACTACGACTAAACAGCACTGTATGTTCAAGCATTTATTCTCACAAGAGCTGGAACATTCAGTATCTTGAAGGATTGTAGAAATGAGATGACAAAAGTACTGTGACTTTTTATTACCAGTTTTATTTGTTAAGGAAACTGGCTACATTTTAAAATGTCTCAACCAGAATCAAGATCTATAACCAGCAGACATCTCTCTCTTGCTAGCTGTTTATCACTGGGGTTTGCATGTACTGTATGTGGAAGACCTGTTGTACACAAACATTCTGCATGCACATTGACTCCCCATGCACTGATGCCCTACTCAAACAGAGGTATATGATGTGCAGGTGGCAACTGCTTTGAAGAGCTGGCTCAGTTGCTTTCCTACTGAACTGCTTGCCTCAGCAAGAACATGGCCAGCCAAACTGTCTGGAGCGCCCACCCACCATACGCTTCCCTTTGAGCGGCACAGGGTGACAAGAGCTTCAAGACTCCTGGCTGTTCTTGCAGCAAGGTTCACGGGATCTATGGCCCTTCCTGATCCATTGCATGAATCAAAGGCTCATCCCACCTCATGGGAGACGCCTTATTGCAGGTGGCAGTACTGGCCCAAGCCAAATATAGCAGTGTCTTTCCCATTCTCTTATGAGACTGCTTCGGTTTATTAAGAGGCAATCCAGGAAGTTGAAATGACTTTTTCCCTTTAAGTTAAAAGGGAGCTTTTATTCAAGAGAACTTCCTCTTTTCCTAGGAAGAGTCTAAGTATTGGCCCGAGAGGAGAAGAATTGATGTCGGTTAATTTTCTCCTATGTCTTGTTGCTTTCTTGAGATAATGTGAATTTGACTCCATCTCTTGAAACTAATTAAGTTGAAGACCATCTTGGTCAAATAACAATGGACCAAGTAGTATAGGAAGTTTGCATTGTTTAAAGTATCTATTCATTCCTTCATTATATTTCTATATACATATTTCATTAGGCAAAGATCTGTGGGTAGCTCTCAGCAGTTTAAAATTATAGTAAAAATTAGTACTAGTATAAAGATTTATAAATACAATAACAAATTTAAATAACAACAGGGACTGAAGCACAAAATGCCTGGGGAAACTGGGCCTCAAGCCTGTATCTTTGCCGGTACTGTTACAAAATGATGAGTTCAGTTGAAATCAAGTAGTTTTCTCTTAACTTCTACGATGCAAAATGCACACCATATACAGTGTTTGATGCACACATGAACCATTCCACACCTCATGAATATGGTCCAGTCCATATTACATTTAGTCAAGTCCCATTGTTACATAGGCTTTGTAACAATCATGTGGTGTTTCTGAAAGGTATTTCTCAGAAATATACTTACCCATGTCGAACTATCATCATTTCATAGGTCTGTATCATCTTTTCTAGAAAAACTTTAACAGGCTGAACATTGTGTGTTTTACAGCATTCATTTGCACATTCCAGAAAATCCTGAAATGCAATTTAAAAAGACTTTCCTAAATTAGTTTTAATCTGATCCATAACTTTAGATGGGTCTTTAATTGTTAAGAATGTATCATCAGCAAATATTTTTGGTGGCTACTAAAAATTAAGAAATGTCTTAATTTCTTAATTTCGAACAGTTCAAATTCTAATGCAATCTTCAGCTTTACAGAAGACTGTGTGAACTGAAGTCTACCAACAAAAGTAAAGACATGAACGATGTTATCATTATATAGCTAGAAATGTATAACTTCATTAGCTAAAACTGGCAAGTACTAAAACTATTACTATGGAACTATCTCCTGCAACTGTACTCACATTGTAGTCAGCTTGAGGGAGTTTAATACCAGGAAATAAATCACTTGTAATGCCCAAAAACAGAGGTATATCATGTGACAAAAATTTAGGTTCATTTACATCTTTGATTGAACGAAGCAGCTGAAAAACAACAACAAAAAAGCAAAAACAGAAAGTATGTTCAAGTTTATACAACACATATTAATCTTAACAACAAAAAAATGTGCAATGTGCTTCCTATTAATATCTCTTTTTTTCAAATCTCTAATTAAGGAAAGTTATGGCACAATCCCATGAAATTGTGGGATTTCATCAATTCAGCTCCTCGACCCGAAGCTGACTTTGGAAGCTCAATTGTCGGCGATGTCGAGGAGCGCTTTCCATCAGCTTTGGCTGATCCATCAGCTGCGTCCCTACCTGGAGGACAACTGCCTGGCGACAGTGATGCATGCATTGGTTACTTCCCGATTAGACTTCTGTAACGCGCTCTACGTGGGGCTGCCCCTGAAGACGGTCCGGATACTTCAAATGGTGCAAAATAGAGCTGCCAGGTTGCTGACGGGGACTGGGCATTGTTCTCATATAACCCCAGTCCTTTGTCAGCTTCACAGGCTCCCCATTGAAGTCCGGGCCCAATTCAAGGTGCTGGTGCTTACCTATAAAGCCCTAAACAGCTTGGGACCTGGGTACCTGAAGGAGCGCCTACGTCCATACTTGCCCTCCCGCCCTCTAAGATCGGCGGCAGAGGCCCTTCTCCGGGAACCCTCTGTGAAGGATATTAGGAGGGTGAGTACCCGGAGGAGGGTCTTCTTTGCGGTGGCGCCCACCTATGGAATGTGCTCCCCAGAGAAGTCCGCCTGGTGCCGTCGTTATTTGCTTTTCGGTGCCAGGCCAAGACCTTTTTATTTACATGTTATTTTAATTAACTGTTAAATTATTTATTGCTTTTATTTATTGCCTGGATGTATCCAATTTATATATTTTTATATATTGTTATTTATTTGTTGGAAGCCGCCCCGAGGCTTATGCGAATGGGGCAGCATACAAGCATTCCAAATAAATAAATAAATGAATAAATAAATGCTACAATCATGAATTAGAATTTGTATCTACACAAAAGAAAGACATCAAAGGGGGTGGGGGCTTCCTCACACGACTTTCCAATCCCCAGAACAGGATATGTCAAATAAGTATGTGGCATTATTTAAGACATTTCCAGGCAAGCCAGGGGCTTTTAAGCACCACTAATGCTGAATCATTGTGCCTGACTTTTATAATTCAGCTGGGGATTCTGTTAATTCCTACGCTGGTCACTCCTAGTACAGACAGACTAGAACAGCCTTCCACAACTTAGGAGCATTCATAAACCAGAATTATAATACAACCCCACTCCAAAAATGCCTCAATAATTACCACAGCATAAGTAATATGAAAGACTCAATACTTGGGAATACTAAGAAACATTTAGTAATAGTAAGGAGGCAAAGTGGTAGCAATACTAAAGGACAAATAGTATCATCTAACACAGGTATTTTATGCTAAAGGCACATATTTTGAACAGGAGTTGCTGTGCCACTTGTGATACCCTCTTTATTTAGTCTCCCCCAAACTGGCACCCTTCACATGTTTTGGACTACAATTCCCAACATGTATAGTCAATGGCAATTTTGCTGTGATAATTATAACATAATGCTAATAAGAAATTCTTGGGAAATGTCTTATTTATATTATAAATTTGATTTTCTGATGCATTTTGGCCAAACTTATACCAAAATATAGTAGTTAACTTTTTAAGGTGACACAAGGCTTTTCCAGTAGTCAGTAGTAGTGAGTGTGGTATACTGGTTAAGACATGGACCTGGAGCTCAAACAATCTGGGTTCTAGTCCCACTCAGCCATGGAGCCAACTGGGTGACTTTGGGTTCTCAGCCTCTCAGCCCAAGCTATCTCACAGGGCTGTTATGGTAGGGATAAAACAGAGCAGGAAGAAGAGAATGATGCAAGCTGCTTATTTTAAGAAAAAAGGCAGGATATGAATCTAATAATTATACACTCTTTCTGCCTTGTCTTCTATAAATTCATCCAGAAAAGTAATTAATTTAAAAGGGCAAGCTTTGTCTACCTTTGCGTTTGATTACTTTTTTCATTCATTTTGCATGTAGAAGAGAGAAGCCATAAGGCGGGACCTCTTTCAGGTAAGAAAAGAGCCACCCTGTGTATCTATACAGCTGAAACAAGATCATAAAATCATAGGAGAGTTGGATGGGGCCATGAAGGCCATTAGGTCCAACCCCCTGCTGTTGCAGGGCACCATTTTACACCATCCTAGTCAGATGGCTGTTCAGTTTCGCCTCGAATGTCTCTAGTGTGGGAGAACCCGCAATCTCTCTAGGGAACTGGTTCTACTGTCATTTTGCTATGACAGTGAGGAAACTTTTCCTGATCTCTAGCCTGAATTTGGGTTGTCACAACTTGAATTGATTATTGCATTTCCTACAGTCTACTATCAGTGAGACCTTCTACTTTGTGAAAGCCTTTGAAGTATTTATATAGGGATATCATGCCCCATTCAGTCTTCTCTTCCCAAGGCTGAACATGCCCAGTTGTCTCAGTCTCCTCATAGGGCAGTGTTTCCAAACCCTAGATCGTTTTTGTTGCCCTCCTCTAAACCCTTTCTGCATCCTTCTTAACTCTTGATGCCCAGAACTGGACACAGTATTCCAGATGGGGTCTGACTAGTGAGGAGTGTAGGGGAACTCCTACTTCTTGTGATTTGGAAGTAACACTTCTATTAAAGCATCATAAAATAGCATTTATCCTTTTTGTGGCTACATCAGTGTTGGCTCATATTTAGCCTGTTGTCCACAAATAACTCCAAGGCATCTTTCTTTTTCAGAAAAGTTTCCAAAATACCTAAAGATTCAGAATTTATAACTGTCCCTGACAGAAATTAATGTGTTAACTCTTTATTTTTAACATAAAAATATGTTCTAACATGCTGTTCATTCTAATGGATTCCAGGTAACATACAATTTGGCACTTACCAGTATATCTTCATTCTCTGTTGGAAATTTCAGTTTTAGGTTACCAGCAGCTATTAGTACAGCTTTGACTGCACGCATGCCATAATCATAGTGGAACTGAGATGAAAGCTGTTCTGAACACAGTCTGTAGGTCATAACTATTTTAATTGATAATGGCTTAGCATTCAGGAACCCATAGGAGTAGAGAGAGATTTCAGCAATGAGAGCATAGTTAGGAACCATCATAGCCACTGTTCGAAAAAGTACCTGAAAAGTATATCAAAAGAAGGATCATTTGTTTGCATCTCTGGTAATGCATCAGGTGAGTTACCTGCCTCCATTAAGTGCCATGTGTACATTTATTGAGTTATGAGTTCAAGAACTCATGAAGATCTCTTAGAGCAATGTTAAGAAAGCTTATTAAATGCAGTGCTTTTTTTGTAAAAAAAAAAAAAAAAGGTGCCGGAACTCACGTCCCCGCCGACAGTAAGCACACACACAATCCCAAGCCGAGCAGCGAGCAGCGAGAAGTGTCCCAAGCAGCTATCTCTCACTATCAGATAGCAGATAGCAGACAAAATAGCAGCCTGCAGGCACTATATTAATGATGTTTGCTGCTGATCTGCTGCGCAGTTCAAAATCACTTAGTAAAATCCATTGAAAAAAAGGTGCCGGAATGCTGTTCCGGTGCGTTCTATGACAAAAAAAGCCCTGATTAAATGTATTTAATAAGCTTTCTTAAAATTGCTCTGGGAAATGGCAGTGAGGAGAACATTTCTAAAGTCATGTTGCTAGCCTGCAAGCAAAGAAGTGAAAGAAGTCGCTTTCATTTTAAGCTGAACTCTTCCAAAAACCTGGAAAGTCCAAAATTTAGCGCTGGAAAGAAAAAAAAATTAGCGCAGAGCAGGGAAGGCATCATTAAACCACCACCTCTGCCTCTCTCGGAAGGTTATATTTGTCTTCATCCCTAATGGTTTGGTTTGTTAATTTGTTTAGGACAACTTCAATGGTATGTTTTTATTTTGTCTGTTAGGATGCAATCTTAACAGTATGGACAGAAAAAAAATCCTTCTAATCCCAGCATTCTTAAGCATCATGGCTAACTGGCAGGTGCTAGGAGTTGTGGGACTTAGTATGTTTAGACAGAAAAGGATTGTGAATTTAGAGACTCAAGTCCTATGATATATGCAAATACTACAGTGTCATCTGTATGTCACACATATGCTTACTTACAACAATGGTTGGACAACTTACAGAACTACATGGACCTTCATAGATGAAGTATGCACAGACCATTAGCTATTAAGACATGCATCTTTTAAAAGCAAGATTTGAAATAACTCTGATAGCATGTTTATATTAGTATTTTACCTTGAGATTGTCTGGTAGTTCAGAGCGACCTGCATAGCCTGGATTCATGGTAATGGCAACAAAACAGTTAGGGTTAAGCTTCAGTTCAGTCCCTTCAAAATTAAATATCTCCAGCTTCATCTGTATAGCTCTCTGGATACAAAGTATCTGCTGAGCCACCACAGAGAGCACTTCCAGTTCAATTCGATTGAATTCATCAAAGCAGGCCCAAGCACCTGAAGAAGCCAAGCCCTTGAAAAACTAGGAACAAAACAGTAAGCCAGTCTTCATACAGTTAATCAATAATTCAAAGACTTAAAAGGAAGCCTAATAATGCTTTGGGAATATACAGTAATGTTTTGGTAAGATATGTTTACTGTCACACTACAATCACAATTATAAGTGCTATTAGGCTAATAAGGTTATATTACAAGAAAACTGTTTAAGCTACTTCACAAACCATTATGTATAGGAATGGGAATAATTTCACCTTTACTATTACCTTCACACTAGCAAGCTTCACACTGGTAGCTTGCGAAATACATATGAAAATCACATCAAACATACTTTTTAAAAAAGTTGTGATGATGTGAATTGTGCTTCCGGGGATTAATTTTTCCAATGTACAGCATGAAATGCATTTAAAAACAAACTATGCAGAATTGGTTTGATCATATCGGCAGGCAATCTAGTTTGTCTTCCACACTGGTCAGATTCTGATTCCTCAAGAAGTCTTAGCAGTACAGTGCAAAGCACTCTAACAGCACAATTCTCTGCATATGTTTACTCTGCCTTCCCAACTAGTATACACAGGATCAGATTAGATGCCCTTGGCATCCTACTGAACTATTGTTCATATTTCCAACTTGCAGGAATAGGTGAGTACCAAGCTTTGTGATTATTTCTTTGGCTTCATTTATAACAAGACTTTATTCTTTTTTTATAAAAGAAATATTTTTATTCTATAAAAAGAATGAAAAAATTATGACGCCTTTCAAATAGGAAATCACATTATTAGAATCTGATGCAGTTTACCTTCCCCATGGCTAGGTAATCAAGGCCATCAGAACAGTTGAAAACAACACACTGCACAGCAAGAGCTTTAGCCAAATCTTTGGTGGTTTCTGTCTTTCCTGTCCCAGCTGGGCCCTCTGGAGCACCTCCAAGATTTAGATAAAATGCTCCAATCTAAAAATAAAAATAATCACTGAAAATTTTTCAAAACTTAAAACTGCTACAGTCTTTATATGCAAACAAATTTACAACCATTTCTAAATGGCAGAGATAAAATATTGTATAAAAGGTATAGAAAACATGCAATGTGAAAATAATAATATTGTTCCTTCTCATTTTCTTATACATGAGCTTGTGTACTTTGTCTCCACATGTTTACCTCTTAACAAATCTTTCTTTTTCTCTAGTTCTGTATCTTTCTTTTTCACACACCACAGAAATACATGCACAAGCCGACCCACCATTCATTTATTTATCCTATTATTAACTATAATGAATTTATACATTCATTTGTTAATCTTGCCATCTTCAGAGTGGAAAATCACTACTGGACAAAGCAATTATTGCACAAAATACTAATAAGCTAGATGAGACAATTGGCTATATTTCTATACCACTTTTTCTTCATTCCTAAACTCAGCTTTCTCCTATTTGCTTTCATAGTACTAATAAAAGAATTTTCAACAAAAGCAATTTCCTTTGAATCAGTAATAAGTTGAAAACTGCTTTTTTGCTTTGCTGGCAAATGATCCTCCATCCAGAACAAAAACAATTATATTTGCTATTTCTCACAATGCTATTTAGAATTATTTAGAACTAATCAGATCCAGTCTTGAAAAATCAAGCTGAATTTATACGCACTTGAAGTCTGTGCCCCCAATCTAGAACATGCTAGTCATACTTCAACACGTTAAAATTTATATACATAAGCATGAGGTAACACTTTGAAAGTCTGAACCACAACAAGATGGAAATATTTGCAAGTTACTGTCAGAAATGCAATTGTTGAATATACCTTACATCCTGGGTCCTCAAACTAAGGCCCGGGGGCCAGATCCGGTCTGCCATGCCCATTTATCCAGCCTGCCATGCCCACTTGGACCCGCCACGTGTGCGCCTGCGCCCGCCGCCACCCACCTCACCCTGCGCACGGGGAAGAAGGGGTTTGCTCGCTTGGAAAAAACAATCTCCAAGCAAGCAAGCTGTTGCCTCGTGCGCCCGCCTCGTGGCGCACGCCCACCCCTGCCCACACCTCGCCTCCCCTCGTCAGGTGCATGAACCCACCTGTGCCTCACCTCCCCTCGCCATGTGCGCCCACCCACACCTCACCTCACCTCGCCTCGCTGTGCGTCCCACCCCCACTGCAGCACGCGTGCCCGCACACGCCAAGCCCGCGCTGGCCTGCGCGCACTGCCAGTACCGCCTTTCTGGCCCGTGCCCAGCACCAGCAGCTTTCAACTGGCCCCCTGGTGGAAAAGTTTGAGGACCCCTGCCTTACATAGTTATCACTGTTACTGGAATGTAATTTTTAAAACCATACCAGAGTGCGGTAACACCTATCTGTAAGAGGAGTAATGACAAGTCGAGGAGAGTTGCCAAGATATTCATAAGCATATTTTACATTACAATTGATGATGCGCACCCGAACATTCTCATATTCCCAGTAATAACGCAACTGGGCAAGCCACTGAAAATCTGTTTCATGCTGCACATCTAGTAATAATACAAACAAGAAAAATGTTTTACAGTTCATTCCTCCACTTTGGCAAGGAAGCAAGAAGGGGAATTATTTTGGGAGTCAGGTTGGGGAAGAGACATGACTGCCTAATCCTATTTTCTTCTAGTCTGAAAGCAGTTTTAAAAATAATGAATTAATATTTTAATAATGAGAGAACTGGTTTTAAAAATAGTGGTTTTTGAGAGCAACAGGGAAAATATTGGGTAATGCACATCAATAATTTCTATTCTAATTTATTTTTACAATCATAAAGAAAAACTGGAAACTACATACCACATTCAATCATTTCCATGACTACATCTCTAGCATGCACATCAATAGTGACTAAGGCACCCAATGTAGTTCTTGTTTGCTTAGACAATTTCCCTCTTACCAGCTCTACAATATCATTTAACTGAAGCTGAAGGGTATTGTAATATTTCTGTAAGCCCTGCAAAATCAACATTGAAAAATTCTATAAACCACAACTTGACAGAGAATTCTTGCCGGTCTCTCTTATGATCCTTTGCTTTCTCTGTTCACAAACTCATTGATAATAATTACTATAACAATTTTATAGATACACCCTGCTACAAACATCTCTCTTGTATGCCATGTTTCCCTATATACAAGCTTTATTCATGCCTATATTCTTCTTGGTACAGGAGCTTATCAGAATGACAGTTCAATCATACTTTGACATTGACTATGAGCCAGGCAGGAAAGGTCTAGCCTAAGAGATTCAAGAACAGGCCACATGGCACACACACAGCTATATGCTATATCTCACTACTACTTGCCGCTCCTTTGTACTGCCCCTTGAAGGTACAGTCTCACTCTGCTTAATGACAGGGTTGACCCTGCCTTCTAGATATTTTTCTGAAATGCCCACTGGTAAAATGAGCAACAGATTTATTTGAGATTTTATAGTCTTCAGTACATTTGAGATCTAAATAGTCAATGACATTTTTCATATGTATTAAGAATCATTTTAAATTCTTACATTCAATTTAACTACTGGGTGAAATGGGATAATTTCGATTTTTTAAAAGTATATTTCAAGTTGATAACTTTATATCATAAACATCATAAAATGAATCTAACACAACTGAGTATAAAGACAAATATAAAATCAGGAAAGATAGAAAGAAAATATCAGAACAATGTGTCATGATACCTGTGGGCCACTTGCTATGGCTTCATGTACTTCACTTGTCCAGAACATTTGTGAGACACACAAAACAACTTGACCAGGCCATTCTCTCACCCAGTCTTTTCTCTCTCTCTCTGGATATGCCTAAGAAAATTAATAACATTGCCCATCAACATAATTGCTAAGAATTGCAAATACTGTGCTAAATAAATCTATTAAAACATTATCCAATGTGAAATCTGTAAAATTTATCAAGACATTCTCCAACATGATTATTGTGATGATAGGTTGAAATGCAACATTGCATTAGTGGATTTTGCTCATAAAATGGGACTCCTATCCCCTCCTCTCCTGCACCCTGAAGCCTTCCCTCACATCCACCGCAAATAAACCCTAGAGGACTTTCTGGTTGTTTCCGGAACAGATATTGAGAGAATTCAGCAAGCTGCAGGAGGAAGGGGGAAATGCCTTCCTCTGTTTTCTTGATGTCTGTTAGTGTGAAGGGATAATAGGTTACAACCCAATATATTTAAAAAGCCAGCAGAGTTATACACTACAACATTAAATGAGGTCTCCTTTAACCATTTCTCCACTTGGCCATACATACAGCATACAGTTCTTACACACCATAAAAAATATAAAAAGAGTCCAGCAAAAAAGCCCACCAAGCCCAGAATTCTATTTTCAAGAGTGGCCAGCCAATGACATTGAGAAACCCACACACACAAATTTAAGGCAAATCTGTATTTGTTTATTGCTATTGTGGTTCTACGCTATCAAGTCATCTCTGACTTATGATAACCCCATGAATGAAAGCCCCCTAAAATGTCTTGCTCACAACAGCCCCACTCAACTCTTCTAAGTTCAAGACTGTGACTTTCTTTATGCATTCAATCCATCTCATATTTATTCATTACATTAATTAAAGAACTTGTAAAATAAATTCTTTAGATATTGCACAGTTCAGTTAAAAAGTGGTAATTTCTATAAGGTATTGACTCTACAACTGACTCTAATCCCACACAACTTTTCTGGAACATTTCACACCACCAATACAGAAACACTCTAGACTGAAGATTTTATTACAAGGCTTATCTATACTGTGAACTAGCTGGCTGCATTTTGGCCACCATCTGGTCTAAAACCCCATGCCTTTTCTGCATATGCAACAACTGGTTTTCATCAACCAGATTTTATTTATTTATACTATTTTTTAGCCACCTTTCAGGACAGAAGTCCTCCCAAGGTGGTGCACAAAAATAAAGCACATAAAACCAGTACAATGTTAAAAACAATAAACACACAGTAAAAACTGTAAGAATACAATATAAACTGAAATTAAAATGAGAAGAGTCACTCTTACTGAATTTAAAATGTGGGCAGACTGAAATGGTTGATGGTTAAAATGAGAAGAGTCACTCTTACTGAATTTAAAATGTGGCAGACTGAAATGGATGGTGGTGGTCCTTCAAGAGATTTGATCCCACACCATTTACTCATTTACCAGACCAGCTTATTTGTATGTTTCACTTGTGTTTCATTTCCCTTAGCCTCTTGCTCAAGAAATTTGGCCAAACATGAGTTTAGGGATATGCAAGATCCTCAGCCAGAACATCTGATCACTTTCCCAACTTTGTAACCTTCTGGCTCTATTTTCTAGTAAAGGTGGTCTTGGCAGTGGACCAGAGACAAAAGTCACTGTGGCCAGAAAAAAAAGATGTACAGAGCACTGAGACAACAGACAGCTTGTCCAGTACCTTGGCATTTCATTCAAACAAAGGGAGCTGTACAAACCCAGTGGCAATGGCATGTAGTTTGAAGCCATCCAGGCAGGCATTAGAAGTTGGTTGCAGTAATGATTGGTTTGGTGGAGAGCTGGATAGGTTCACCAGATCATTTCTTGCGGTACTGGAGGCATGGGGCAGGGGGAGACTGCTCCCTCTTATGGGGATCTCCAAAAGGAATTTTTGGGTTGCCATCTTGGGATCTAGCCCAGCAAAGGAGCCCAAAGGCCAACCACATTCCTGCTTCCACCTACCGCGCAGCATTTGGTCAGCCTGCTTGATTACTGTATCCATACTCCACCAACCCTGTGGGAGCTCTAACCAATTAAAAGTTGTGGCCATTTTAATCCAATTCAGGTATGTGTACCTCATCTTGCCTCTCCTCTCTGTTTTCTCCTACAATCAGTGCTGTTGATACAGTTAGCTTGAAATAAAATTGGTAGGAATGAATGCATGCCCAGAAAAAAATGTTTCTAAACAGAAAACATACCAATCTTGACCTTGTGATAACATCCTGTATACTCCTCAGCATGATATCTTCCACTTGTATTAACCACTTTTCCACAGCACCCCGAGCTTCCGAAGTCGAAATGGTTGAAATAAACTGTACACGTTCACCTTCAGTGCTGTACATTGACTTAATGTCCAGATTAGAAAGAAATTCCAGTTTAGCAATGCCTTCAAAACACTTTTTCAGATGAGGCTGGACTCTGAGAGGATCTTTTGTCTCTGATAGGATCTCCAACATTTCATCATTAGACAAGAAGAAAAAGCTAAAAGAAATTCAAAGAATTGTAAAAGCACTGAGTTACTATGTTTGTATGTGTTTATTTTGTGTTAAATGTATTAAATCTGACATAATATATATCTCTATTATAATTCAGTTATGAACACCACACAGTATACCGAGGAAAGAAGAGTCGCTTCTTCTCAAGATAAGCATTCAATCCTTTCATTATTTTGTCCAGAAGTTCATTACAGTTCTGAAGCTTTTCCAACAAACCTGTCAACGAAGTAGCAGCAAGAACCTAGAAAGCAAGACATACTATGATACATTCACTAGGTATACCAGGTACAGCAGATAATAAAATTGAAATATGAGCAAACATCAGTACATGGGCTTGGAAAGGCCTGTATTTAACAGCTACTTCATATATTACATGGTGGCAAATGTGAATGTGCCCTCATATTTTTCATGCAGCAAGAAGCTGCTGCCTATCCTGGCTCCTGGTGCATATTTTCTTTTGATTCACATCGAAGAAAGACACATCTATTTCTAGCACATGTACAGATGCATATGAAAACTTTGTATAAATTTATGAAAAATGAATGTGTGAACCAGTTCTGAAAGTTTGTAGAACTATGTTAAGACCTTGCTGCCAGACATATGAGGTGGTTGTTAGATAAAGAGAATACTAGTATGAAACAATATGTGGTAGCTATTTGATGCTTATAACCCTAGAGATTAGTCTAACAAGATCTGTTCTTGATAAATCCATGCTAACTTCTAGTAATTACTGCACTGTGTTCAAGGTGCTCACAGACTTAGGAGTTCTGTTTGGTCTTTTTATGTATAGCCCACAGTTTTGTCTAATTTTTACATATAATGTTTACACAGTTTTTCTTTCCAGTCTATATTTTCAGAATTATTAAATACAGCTGGGATTAAAAAAAACCCTTTGTGTACATGAACTTTCTTAATTTTAATTATGATTACCTCTTCATATGCTTTGATAGATATTTGGTTTCAGAAACAGCTCTGTGTGGGGGAGAGCACAAAGGGCTGCTGTGGAAAAGGTGAGGCCTCACCTGCTCACTACAGTCTCATCATTACTACTTTACCTTGGGGTCTTTAGCACAGTATTTCATAATATCTCTCCAATATCTGTCCACAGTCTGGAACTGACGTCCTTCCTCTGGCATCTGTTGCATAATGTCCTCTGAAGAAAAGATTGGTTCTAAGTAAAGCCACTGAGCCTGTACTTTCAACCACTCATCAATGGTCTCCTGAATTCTAATCAAGCGATCTTCCCATTCCTTAAAAATAAAATATGGTCCTTAGCATAATACAGCCATATCAAGTAAGGTTAAAGACAAAAGTCAAAGACATGCTGATAGAAGAATACCTATATTTCTCAATAAATCTAATACTGACAACAACTGCTTTATGAAGAAAGAAGGTGTGAAAGAGGTAGGAGCTGACCAAGGGAACATGAGTAATTGCTCCAGCTGGATGGATTCTCTACATCCCATTGGGAAATGAGTGGTAAAGCAGGGCCTTTCCACCAGCCCTACTGAGAAGCTACTTCATTTTCCTCCTTTTCCTAAGGCTCGTCCTTGCTAATTCATCTTCTGGACCACTTCAGGTATAAATCTATTCTTATCTTTGGCAGAGAATGGGGCACTCTCTTCCCTGCTTTCACACAAATTCTTCTTGCACTTCAGCAGGCAGCTTTAAACATGGTTTATCTGTTTATTTACTTATGAATATTTATGAATTGCTTCTATTAAAGAAAAGTCTGAGGAATATACAGAAGGCAAAATTATGTCCTGTTGGAAAAGCTATGTTTTCAGTGGGCAGCAAAACCCCAAAAAGGTGGACAATTGTCTGATTTGTAGAGGTGGGGAATTCCAGAAGGTGGGTGCTACAATACTAAAGATAATATTTTGAGCCTTGATGGACCAGATCTCAGAAATTTTGGGCAAAGCCAGGACAGCATTTCCTGATAAATGCAGCAACTGAGTAGACCAGTAGATGATCAAGGAGTCTTTTAAGTTCATCTGTGGAACAGTGGCCATCTCTGGATTTGGAGGGTGCAGGAATTACAAAGGTGGATGTGGGCAAAGAGAAGTCCTGTTCCACCAGCAGTATCCATTCCATTATCCTGGATCCATCCCAAGGTAAATACATAAAATCTCATGTGTAAGGAAAAAATTGCCTTTCTTTGGAATCCTTAAAAGTGTGCCTTCCTTTTGAGTTTTTGATACATACTGAAATTTAATAGACTTAGTGTGCAGTCCTATGAAGCTGCCCATGAACCTCTGAACTCAAGATTTACAGGCATCTTTATGCAGCATGGAGGATCACAAAGGCTCCTCCATGTACGTTCCACCCTGCAAGGCAGTAAGATGCCCAGTTTCAGTTCTCTGTGCAGTGCTTTGAGTGTGAGGCAAGGAGGCTGAGGAACACCACAGTTCTTTCCATGTGAATCACAAGCAGAGGGGAGGGGGATGAAAGTATGAATCCCCAGCAATGAGACTGGAGTATTTTTCTGACCTCATAGCTAGGAATCTGAAAAATCCTGTGGCCATCTAGATGTTGTCTAGCTTGCTGCCAGCAAAGGGAACAAGAATTGCAGGCTGGCTGATTAATTGGGGTAAATAAATTTTAAATGATTAATATAGCAACTAAAAAGTCTATTACTACCACATAACTCATTTATATTAGGACATGTAAAAATCTAATAACAAAGCAACAATAAACCAGGGCTTCAACACTAAGCACCTATTGAATGTGCTAGGATACATTGAAAAACTTGCATAGAATTGAATTAAAGGAGGGCCTACAAAGCAATATTTGTAACTACCTTGATTTGTTTTTCAAATGGCTTGATGAAAGGTGATCCCCTCATTGTTTGTGTTTTTACAATCTGGTCATCCAGAATAGTTTGAATTTCATCAACTGCAGACAAAATACTAACACCAGTTTCACGATACAAGCTTATTTGAAAAGAAACTGTATCCCAGGTCTCCATCATTGTATGCATTGCCTTCTCTAATGAGAATTCCTATAGCACAGTGGAAATAAAGTATGTTATCAATGAATTAATTTTGATTTTGTGAAGCTGGGATGGAAGAGTTTTTGTTCTTACCTTGCTTGCTCCCATACTTATGGTTTCAAATTGTTCTAGATAAGGGTTTAGGTTCTGCTTTAAAACTTTCCTTAGGGTACTTCCAGAATCTGGAGTTAAATCATATCCAACGATTTCTGACATCTGTTTCCAATGACGGGCCCTTATGCCTGGATTACAAAGGATAGTCACCAAAGGGATATTTTCCTAGTTGAGAAAAAAATTGAAACAAGTTTTACCACTGTAACTAACATAACTGGAAAATTATATTTTAATCATTGAAACTGTCAATATGTTATAGCTTTCAAAAAAGTTTTCAGACTATTTATTATTTAAATAAAAAGCCATCCAGGGACTTTTAGTATTGGGACAGCATATAAAAATTTTAAATAAATAATTAAATAATTAAAATATTTAGTGCTATGGGAGGAGTGCTTGAGAGTATACCTAGTTCTCATAAAGATGTCATTTTAAGGCTCCACGTTTAATTACTTTTCCTTATATTCCAAGAACCTCTGTCAAACACACACTAAAACTTTTCCCAAATCATTCTTGCATATGGAGATCAAAACTGTAAGCAAATACCCCTTACAGTCATCTGTTTATATAAATGTCCACTTACCTTGAAATCTTTAATCTGCTCCATTACTGCGGAACACATTGAAATAGTTGGACTATCCTTTTTTTCTTCATCTACCCTCTCTTCTACTACTGCTCTGCGCACTGACTTTTTTTTTTCTATTTCAGCTTTCTTTAGCTTTTGTTGAAAGAACCTTAGAGTCTTATAAATTTCTCGAAAAAACTCATCCACCTCAGTTTCCATCCTTTCCCCATTGAGGTCTAAGAAAGCACCATCCATCCATCTAGGAAAAAGTTCCATATAGACTAAGAACTAATCATCATACACATCAAAACTTTTTTGGAAAAAGATTATCATGGGTCATAAATAAGTAAAAAAAGACACCTTGTATATAATAGGCCTCCAGATTAGGATTTCTATATTATGCAAATAGAATTCAATACTTAAATTCATAAATCCCAGTCTTTCCATATTGGATTAACAATTCTAAAGCTTCCAGTGGCAGCAGTTTGAACACTTTGATAGATTTATTAAGTACACAGAATTAATTTCTTAAGCATAATAAGACAACTTTATGCTACTCTGTAGCTACATACAGACATAAAATAAGCACTAGGTTATATAAATGAAAATTAGGTTCTCATCTTAGTAGGGCTACTATTACATTGTGCATAATATACAGCCACTAGAAAGCAGCACATGCCTTAATAATGGCTTAATGAGAAGATAGGTGAGCTCTTCCTTGGGAAACAAGTACTAAGGTACAAGAAATCCATCATCATCATCTTGCAAGGATTCTTAGTTACTGATGCAGTACATACATACTGCAGCACCAGATCTGTTCATCAGGAAGGGTTCCCTTTCAGCAGTTCCACTGAACGGTAGGTATTCCTACTGGGTTATCAGGCTACTTGGAGCCATCCTGAATTTTTTCGAACTGAAGGTCATTATATACACCTCAACAGATTGGATTGGATTGGATTGGATTGGATGAATTAATTAAATGAGACAGATGGATAGGCAGAAAACCCGATCAACTGGGAGAAGCAATAGACTGGTGGATAATTTACCGTCATTTAAGGCCAAGGCTCTCTCAATTGAAAGGTATGTACCAGTTGAAGTGCAACAAGTGAGGTATTAAGCAATGGGACAGCATATAAAAACTCCAAATAAATAAATAAACAAACAAAACAGTCCCGACAACAGAAGGCTCTGTTTCAAGTAGGATGCTGAAACCCTCCAATCTGCATACTCTTCTTATGTGTAAAGGACCCAAGTCTACTGCTTCACACACCAAACTGGAGCAAGTTACTCAGGAGTAATTCTGTGTGTGAGGGTGCACACATTAAAAAGGTACCAAACACCTTTCTGGGGTAGGGAGGAGTAAGGAAGGGTAACTTGTCCCTCCTTTTTCCTTCCTGGTAAAAAAAAAATCTGCCTAGCATATGCAAACTAATCGGAAACTTCAAAACCCCAACTTTATATAATGAAACACATCCTACTTGAGTGAGTGACCTCGCACCTTTTATTTGTGATCAATGTGGTCTGTGAAAGTACTATTTTATTGGAACTAACTGGTAGAAGTTATTCTATTCAGATGCCTTGGGTTACTCACAAGAGGAAAAATACAGGATATAAATGCAATGTAATAATAAGAATAGTTGAACCCAGTAGGAAAAAAATAACATATCAAAGGGCGCAATCAATATGCATGTTGAGAGGCTGGAGGATGCTGGAAGTTGCAAGACTTTTTTCTGTCTAAATATGCACTGGATAGTGCCTTATGCAATTGTATCTCAACATGTAAACAACTATCTAAATGTAAATTATAAAAGGGTGAAAGCCACCACCTCATTAGCAAACTTTTCACACATGGAGTAACAAGATTGCTTAATATGAAAGAGTTCAGATTTAGAATGTACATTCTCACATTTTTCTTTAACAAGTACTTTTGACATTTCAGTCACTCCTTTAAATATCTTTGCATTAATTACCTTTTTTCAGTCCGCTGCCATTTTAATATAAAAACAAAAAGTTTTTGGTAGGGCTCAATGTTAACTTTTAAAGTCTCCAAATCTGGGTATTCAGTCAGTTCCCAATTTAAAAGTTTCTCTTCTTTATTTATAAAGGCAACAGCCTCATCAGCATCTTGTATGCGCTTCTGTAGTGCTCTCATGTCAGTTACATACTGAAAACAAATTTATTTCTTTTGAGATTGACTTAGGCAATACATTTGATAATACATCAGTTTACAAGAAATTAAAACACTATCTCTTAGAAACATGAAGTACCACTTTAAAAAGAAAGGGTAAACTAGGCAAAGCTCTTCTAGTCTACCAAAGGATGCATTTTTAGATTTTTCGATAGAAGGAAATAGGGATGAGATGAAATAACACAAAGCTAAGGCTGCGACTGGACACTTGCTTGGAAATAAACCCTGCTGAACTCATTAGACCTTATTTCTAAATAAATATGAATAGGTAATTTTCCCTGCTCAATATAATCATATTTTCATGAGGTTTCAATAGATTATTACCAGCAGCTAATGTAGCAGTTTGCTCATGGACTGTGTGATTTTGTTATTGAGCACAATGGAATGCAATGGTCATTTGTCCCAGTTGGGGTATAAACATAGGGATCCCACAGGGTTCTGTATTAGGACCAATGCTTTTCATAAAGTATTTGGAATTAGGAGTGAGCAGTGAAATAGTCAAGTTTGCTGATGACACCAACCTATTCAAGGTGGTGAAAATAAAAAGGGGTTTCTGGAAGAATGGGCATCAAAATGGCAAATGCAGCTCTATGGAAGCAAGTGTAAAGTGATGCATTCTGAGGCAAAAAAATCCCAACATCTGCTATAGTTAGGTAGAATCTGACCTAGCTGAGAATCTGAGCTGAGCTGATCTCCCTTGTGCAAGAAAGGGATCCTGGGGTTGTGGTAGACAGCTCAATGAAAATATTCACTCAGTGCATAGTTGTGAAAAAGGCAAACTCCTTGTTAGGCATAATTAGGAAAGGAACTGAAAACAAAACTGCCAAGACTGTACTCCCATTATACAAAACTTTGATGTGACTGTACTTAGAATATAGTGCACAGTTCTGGTTGCCGCACTTGAAAAAACACAGAGAACAACTAAAATGATCAAGGAGATTGAGCAACTCCCCTTGAAAAAAGGTTACAATGACTGGAACTGTTTAATTTGGAAAAGAGACTATTAAGAGAGGGCACAATAGATATGCTTAAGGTTATGCATGGTATGGAGATAGTGGAGAGGGAGACTCCCTTTCTCATAATACCAGAATTCAGGGTCATCCCATGAAACTTATTGGCAGAAGATTCAGAACAGATAAAAGGAAGTACTTTTCCATACAGCACATAGTTAAAACTATGGAATTCACTGCCACTGGAAGTAGAGACAGCCACCAATCTGTATAGCTTTAAGAGGGAACTGGACAAATTCTAGAAGAGTATGCTATCAGTGGCTTACACTCCTGCTGGTTATGTGTGACCTCTGGTACCAAAGGGAGTATGCCTGGATATACCACTTTTTGGGAAGCTTGGGCAGGAAGTGTGGTATGCATCCTGCTTGAGGACAGTTGGTCTGCCTCTGGATTGGATGGACTGATGCAGCATGGGATGGATTGATTGATTGATTTTATTTACATCATAGGTTTTTTTTTTCCTTTCATGGAGCTCAAGGCAGTTTACATAATTTGCGTCCACCTCTTAATTTTATTACCACAACAATCCTGTGAAGTAGGTTGGGCTGAGAGTTTGTGACTGGCTCAAGGTTACCCAGTGAGTTCCATGGCTGTGCAGGGACTAGAATGTGGCTCTCCTGAGTGGTAGTGCAGCACTCTTAACTACTCCACTACACTGGCTTATGCTCATATAAATGTGGAAGGTGACCCAATACCATTTCTGGCGGCTGCCCCCCACCTGTGGAACAGGCTCCCCAGACAGGTTTACCTGGAACCAACTCTGCTTTCTCTTCTCCACAAATGTTAATAACTGATTTTAATAACAAATTTCAGATGTTTATTAACTTACTGTAATTTTAGTAACATTGGTTATCTGTCTCACCTGGACATGTTTTAGAGTGATCTTGGCTATATTATTCTTATTATTCATTTGTTATATTTTAATGATGGTTTTAATTATCTTGTTGTAATTTTACTTTTGTGTGATGCCTGGAGAGTCTATTTGAATGGCTTATAAATATATAAATTAATAAAATGAATAGAAAGTGTCACAGGGAGGGAAATGAAGAGTGCAACTTCTGCATTATGCAAGAATATAATTAAGTCCCTGCAAGTTGCAGGAATAACAGCCCCCATGCCCCTACTCATGCCTTGTGACATCCCTAATAAAGCCATCAAGTCTCTCATTCAATGATGCTCAGTACTGGAAGCTGGTTAAGCTGTTGTTGAACTCATATCCAGCACATTTTAGTCTGCACACTGCAATC
>NW_025336346.1:16688746-16777233 GCF_004798865.1 Varanus komodoensis
GATTGCAGCTTAAGGGCCTTTTTGTATAGTCAGTTTGTTAGCAAATATATACACTAGTTTCTTATTGACCACAAAGGGCCAACATGTTGAAGCTATACTTCTTTGGAATGGCATCATATTCCTGGCATATCCCTAGCATTCAAGCTGCAATTTCATCAGTGGGAGAATGAAAATCTTCTTCCTGATAGGCACCCATTGCTATTGCAATGACTTCATGGAATATAGTTGCAAGATACTGCTTATTGCATCCCTTAGTAATATTCTGCACTTTGTACAGATGCCACGGATATAACTTTGGCTGCAACCCTAACCACAACCACCTGATCTTGCTGGCTGTGGCTGCCCCATCATGTCTATTAACATCATGTGCTAAGCTTTAGTGTCACCAGTCAAGCAGCCAAGTAATTCTATGATAGCTTGATGAGTAGCAATAAACTGCTTAATTTAATCAGTACACCAAATAGTCATTTAACCATTTGTTCTCTGCCAAAACATCATCACTTCATTCATCATATTAAAAATGTATGTATTGGTTCTGCAAATCACAAAACCATTTTATACCCCATAACACAGACCTGTTGCATTCGATCCAAATCAGAATATTCTGTGAATTCAAACATACGGCGAGTTTGTCTTTCTATTTCCAGTATCAGTTTCTCACGTTTGGCCAATAAGTCATTTTCCCCTTTACGTTTAGACATTTCAATAATCTGTAAGGGAGAGATGTTAACAGCACACATCTATGGTGATCAATGTTTGTCACATCATTCTCTCACAAGGAGTGACCTTGCACTGAAACAAAAGACCTCGTAGGCCCTCAGTTTACCTGTAATGTTAAACCGGACTAATAGCAAATTTCGTAAGTTCTTTAAAGCTGACTCCATAATTCAAACATTTCTCAAACACTGTAGCTATTAAAGTAAAAATGTATATACATACCTCATCATTTTCATCAAAGATAGGATTAATATTCTGAGGCCATAACAGAACAGTTGCATTCAGCGCCAAGTCTTCTGAGTCAAATAAATAAACATCTAGAAGGTAATTCATTCTCTGCTGGCATTCCTATAAAAGGGATTATTTAGAATTAGAAATAAGTTATTTAATCAGAGAATTAAAAACTAATTAAAAACAGGATTCCCCATTCCTTAGTGTCTGTACTGATGTTCTCTATCATCCAAGACCGTCACTGAATAAATAGCGGAATTAGATCTCAGGCCTGTCTACATGCTCTTTCCCCATTCGTCTTACCACAGGATAAGAACTGAACAACCAGTACGAGACCCGGCAGTGCTTCAAAGTAGGTCAGAAAAGACCCCATGTTCAAATAACCATGGGATCGTCTGTTTGACTTGTTCTTCATTGGGAGGGGTGAGGGGAGATTAGATTCATTTCTCATGTCTCTGTAGACAATTCCAGACAGAAAATGTTTATACACTGCAAGTTGGCTATCTTGTTGCTGTAAATGGGTTTACTGCTATAGTTTCACTTTAAGTGCCTCCAGATGGGAGTCAAGAATTGACACAGAAGAGCCTCAACCTTCTTAAATGGCTGTAGATGTTCTCTGAAGGGGCAGGTCATTCTAGCAACAGGTATGAAATTAGTGACAAATTGTCAGTATCAGGAGCTTGCAGTTAGCAGTTTAGAATTTGGAGGTCAGATGGGCAGTGAATTTGCTGGAGGTGAAGCAGCTTAGAAAATATGCTTCCTCATAGGGAGTTTATTCCCCTCCTCACTTGTGCTCTGTGCGTATGTATTTACAAAAAAGGAAATGAAGACGGGACACTATTAAGTCTCCAGAAATCATTCATCCAAAGGAAATGGAATGTCACAGTTATTACTGCTGGAGCTTCATGATTTGAAGTAGCGGGGTTGAGAAAGACATCTTCCTGAGACTTTGACAAACCACAGAATGTGGGGCATAGACTAGAAGGACCATTGATTTGACTCAGTAGAAGTAGCGTTATATGTGCATGTTAACTCTACCATATATAGGCTGATTGTATGCAAATAGATACCCATTTATACCAATTGTATACTCATTTACCTGGGAGTGATTCCTGTTCAATTCAGTGGGGCTTAATTTTGAAATGTATAGTTCAAATCATACTTAAAATCATACTATTTGGAAATGCTAGGGATTGAACCCGTAAAGCATGTGCTTTGTCACTGAGTTATGCCCTGCTTCTTTAATCAGTTCCATCGTGTTGCATCATTCACTGGGATTAAAGTAAAACTGTACCATACCTCATAATCACACATGAAGTTGACATGTCTCTTAGTTTTACAGTGATATGCTTCCCTTTGTTTTTATATTATCTTTATCTGCCCTCCAACTCTAACTAGGTTGTCGTTTCAATTAAAAGGACTTTTTTTAAGACAGGAGAAATTGATGCATTTAAAATATAGTCCTGGAGAAGAGATTTGTGAATACCCTGGACCCACCCCCCAAGCACACACAGACACACTTTAAGTGGATCCCAGATCAAATCAAACCAGAACTTTTCCTGGAAACCAAAATGTTGAAACTGAGTCTATTGTACTTCAGGCACATCGTAAGGAGGCAAAACTCACTGAAGAAGACAATGATGCTATGGAATTTTGATGGCAGAAGAAGGGGAAGCCCAACTATGAGATGGACTGATTCCATAATGGAAGCTACAGCCTTGAGTTTATGAGAGCTAAGCAGGGCTGTCAGATAGGGTATTTTGGAGGGTGGTCATTTGTAGAGTAGTTATAGAGACAACTTGACAACAATATTTGAATTTAACACAGCAAACATTTTAAAATCTGTTACAAAGGCAGTTCTCCCATAAGTAGGACAGGTTCTAACCCACTTACTCTGCTTCAGTCCCACTGTTCTACATGTATTTATTATGAATTAATGAGTTGAATAACTGGATATGATTAACAGTGCAAAACTATACATTTCTGATCAAAATTAAGCCCCACTGACTTGAACAGGAATCACTCCCAGGTAAATGAGTATACAATTGGTATAATTGGGTGTACATTTATATACAATCAGCCTATATATGGTAGGGTTAACCAAGGCTTAGGAAGTGAAAGATTAGAACTGTGTTCAGCAGCTGGTGAACTGTGGCTGATTGTACAGCAACATAAAGCCTTTCTACACAAGGAATTTATTATACATTTATGATTCCTTATTCACAGTAGTATGTGGCTGTTGTTGATGATTCATTTATATATTTTTTCTTGCAAGTTTTTTTTCCTCTTGTGAGGAATGAGGTAGCTTATTTAGTTCTCCTTCATTCCATTATTATCCTCACAGCAAGCCTGTGAGACGTGTTAGGTTGAATGGCTGTGACTGGCCCAATGCCACCTACTGCATAATTGGGGACTAGAACCTGGACCCAAGTCCCCAATCCAACACTCTAACCACCACATCACAATGGTGTCACATAGCAACTTCTTCTACCTGAGCCTCTCCTGTGCTTTGTAACCTTTATAGCATTTTGTGGAGAGGGATTACTTTCTGTGAATGGTTGAATAAAATTCTGCGTGGGGGGGGGGCAATTCCATTATATTACAGCACAACCCAGTGTTTGTATAATGGAAAATATAGAAAAACAGAGAAAAAAATCCTGAGGAAAACATGTTTGAAATTCTTAATCCTGCAAAGTATCTTGAAGTCTATTGCTGAAAAGTCTCAGTGAAGTGGCAGGTTCAAAGCTTCATACAAAAAAGCCCTGTGATGTGTCGGAGTGAAATACAGAGTGAAATGCTTCTGAAAAATAGAAGGATGGCAAAAGAAAGCACATAAAGAGAACTTGAGGAGAGGTGAATATTATGATGGATAAGAACTGCCAACAATGAGAAATAAAAGTCAGCTAATCCAGTCAGGGGAACATCTCTACAATGTTCCTTCATTTTCTCATGTAAAATGAAATGCAGCTGAGAATAAAATTTGAAACTGATTGGCCCGAGAAAGCTATGTTGTTAAAGGCCCGAAGCATGAACAAACTGAAAGTCATTAAAAATGTTATATCACCTGTCCCTGGGAATATTCTGCAATAAACAGATGTTAATTTTTGCATGTTCTGTCTTCCAGCATAGTAAAAGCCAATCAGCTGAACCAGTCAAAATTCCATTTCCCATTGTGTATTTAGTTAAAATACCCATCTAACATAACATTTACCTTAATCCTTTCATACAGCTTCTGGATGCCTATAGTTTTAGCCTTATCTATGTAGACTATACTTTCCATCATTTCTTCTGTTGTTTCAGGAATTTTTAAGGCACGTTCTTTAATGGTTTCAAATTCATTGCAAATCCTAAACATAATTATATCTTAGTGTCATTATAGGTGTTGCATATTTAAGGCAAAGTCTAAGAGGCTTATTGTGCAATCAGAAGTAAGTTGTATTTAATAGAACTTACCTCCAAGGAAATGTACATAGGATTACAACCCTACTTTGTTTATTCAGAGCCATAGATATTATTTTCCATGGATGAAATCCAGTGTTGCATAATAAGACTTCCACTGATACCAGGGGCATTCCCCATCCTCTTTTCCCCCTGTAGCTCCCTATGTGCTCCCAAAATCTGGTCCATAGGGTGCCCCAAATACCTGAAGATTGGGGGTGGGGCTGTGAAAGGGAGCTGGGTGGAAGGGGAATCTGCTTGATGAGAAGATGCCTTCAGTTATCAGAGTGACATGACTGGATTTTACACCATATTTCCTAGGAAAGCTAACAATTCTTTTTACAATAAGACTAGTTAAAACACCATAAAGTACAATTATTTCAATGCAGGGCTACAGTAACACTCCCCAAACCAAAGAGAACCATCCTTATTAATACTACAAATCTATAGGAAGAATAAAACAGGGATTTCTAGTCTCTGGAAGACCAAATAAAAATTGACTTTGCTAGCTTCATAAAAACAAAGCACATGGGCTTAACAGGTGAGAGAATTCCTGGGCAAATGCTACAGCTCAGACAACATGAGGGAGGCATTCCTTCAGGTAACAATGACCCCCAATCAATTGGGGCTTTAAATGATAAAGCAGCACTTTGAATTATGCTTGGAACACAATGGGTTATCAACTATTCTCCCTAGGAACAGGTGGACTTGGTTTACAGTCAACAGGCAACCCACAATTTGTTAATCATGGGTTCTTTGGCAGTCCCCTACTCACTTCTGCCCCATCCCTGGGCTCGTCTCTGAAATCCAAATCCAGAATTTTGGGTTGTAGAAGGAGAAACAATCCGTAGTTTCTTCTTGGGTTAAAACAATGGGTTGTTTCTCTTTCAACAATGTGGAGTTCCGGGTCCGGATGTCACAAAGAACAACCCAGGGTAGGTTGCCCTTGGGTTATTTAGGAAAGTAACAGGAAATGAGTGGCCAGAAGCCAACATGCTGATTTGTTACTGCACACTACCAAACAACCCATGGGTAACAAACCATGGTGTGTTCGTTGTGTGTGAAATGGATCATTCAATAGGATTTGTTATGCTAAGCTACCTCCAAAAGAGAACCTTTCTTTCCCTCCCCCCCTTTCTTCACTTCTCTTGCCTGGATTTTTGGTAAGATCTGAAATCAAGAAATCCAGTATTTCCAGATTTCCACTGTACACCTCCAGAGTGTAGAGCTATAAATAACAGGATGTATTTTAAAACATGCATTTCTACACAGCTGCAAAGGTAGGGATGCAGTTACCAGCCTTTCTGAAAGAGCAGCTTGAAACAGCAGCATGACCTCCTACTTCTCCCACAACAGCAGCACTGTGCCATGACTTGTTGGGTGTGCTCATACTATAGACTCAAATAATAAAACTCGTGTTACCATTCATACTCCTCCTCCCACAGCAACACTGTGCACTACTGTTATAAACACAGTAAATACTGAGCTGTGTCCATTGCAGCATGTGCCCCATAGTAGCAACTATATTTTAAAAACACACACACAGGCACAATACTGCATCACAAATGATAACTACTTCAGTATAAATCATGCCTGGGCAGAGGGAAACTTCCACGAGCTGTAGGGTATGATTCTAAGCCTTGACTCCCTGTTCTCTTCCACAAAAGATTTTTGCATAGTCTGCTGCATAGGGTAAAGCATTTGACCTAGAACTGATACTGCAGTTCCAGCAACTGCTTATTCCAGTGCAGGGGCAAGGTTACCACTTCATGCTAAACTAAAGACATTAAGTGACCAGTGAAGAACAAGGCAGCCAATGTCATTGTGTACAGCACTGTTAGGACCTGCTTAGGACCAGGCTCTCAGTGTGCAGCAAAGAACTTCCAGAAAAGACTAAAACTAAAAAGAGATAAATTAATAATGCTATGCACATGGCAGTATCTTACTGTAGCATAAGATGGTGTATAGCAAGAAATGTACTCACTTTTTATTTTCTTCCGTGTGATTAAATACTATTACATTCAATAATTTATTTGCAAATCTTTTTGCTTTTTCACCCAAACCTTGCTTCAAATCTTCACAGTCTAAACGCACCATTGGGAAATGAGCTACCATGGGCAAGCTCATTATTTCCTTTGAAAGGTTCAAAAATTCATCTATAAACTTAAAAAACAAAATTATATTTGTTAATTTAAGCTGCTATCTTTAAAATATTTGCATGCCTGAATAGGGCTCAAACCTATATCCAGGAACAGGTTTTACATAAGAATAGGTCCCACAAGAATGTAATGGAACTTACTCATGCACAGGGCAATTGATTTCATTTGAATTAAATTACTGATATTAATCCAGATTAAGACCGTTTAAAATGGACACTACGATGAGCTGCTAACTTGGTGGCCCTCAGGTTTGGTGGTTTTGTTATTAAATGCCAGGTTGGTTCATAGTAAGGTCTCCTTCCTCCACATTTGATTAAGGATGGCATGTATTACTGAAACTAAATGCCCACTTGGATACTTAGTTCAGCACCAACATCATATGGAGGGCATGGGATGGGGGATCACCATCGTCTATAAGGATTTTATCTCCTCCTTCAGGCTTCCTGTCTCTTTAGCAACAGGTCTTGAGTGTCTGTACTATGTGTTGAGTTCCTGAGACATATTAGGGATTCTGCTGCTGTACCACCTATTTTGCTGCCCAGCAGTCTCCATGTCTAGACTGAGAGAGACAGCCTTGCACCTGGTCTTGAGGACGTCCCTGGACACCTGTTCTGAGGTATGTCAATTTCAATGCCCAGGCTGCCTTATCTGGGGTGGCTCAGGACTTCAGGCTCCCATGATGACCATAGGGCGGTCTCATCATGTCATTGACCCAACATGTGAAAACAGCCTGGTTTTTTTGAGAGGACAGGTGGTTTGGATGCGGAAGGCTTAATTCTAGCCCCTTTGTCATAGTTGAACCAGTTCCTGGTCAGGTTTGGATTTTTGGTCACTTTCCCCCTCTGCAAAGCGTTCTGGGGAATTATCCAGTTGATATGGCTGGCACTCCTGCTGAAGCCCTTACCCCTCATGGTTTCTTGGAAAAGCTGAGGAGGGAATTCATACCTGGGCCCAGGATGTTGGCAATACTTCATTAAGAGAGTGAGTGGTCCTTAAAGGAGGCTATGATAAGACCACTCCTAAAAGAACCAGGACCAAGGGGTGGTTACCAACTATAGACCAGGTGTTAGAACAGGTTAACAGGCTGGCCAGGTTGTGTGTTGGAAGCACTGCTTTGCAGTGGTTCTGCTCCTACCTGGTTGACCAAGACAAGAAGGTGGTGCTGGGGATGCTCTGCCCCATGGTTGCTAGGACATGGTGTTCCACAGGGGTCTATACTATCCTCCATGCTCTACAACATCTACATGAAACTTCTAGGAGAGGTCATCCAGAGGTTTGGGCTGCGATCTCAGTTCTACTTCTACTTTACATCAGATCCAGGTGAGGTGGTGTTCATCCTGAACTGGTGCTTGAGCTCAACAACAGGTTGGATGAAGGCCAATAAATTTAAACTGGAAACTAATCCAGACAAGATGGAAGTACTTTTGGTGGGTGGCCAGTTGGATGGGTTGAATGGCCTATACCCTGTACTAGATTGGGTCTTGCTTCCTCTAAAGGACAGAGTTCACAGCTTGGGAGTGCTCCTGGATCCAAAACTCTCATTTGAATCCCAAGCAAACTCAGTGGCCAGGAGCATCTTCCTTCCACTGAAGCTAATTTATCAACTATGGCCCTATATTGACACACAAAGCTTAGACAGTCATGCACAACCTGGCAACACTCCCATTGGACTACTGCAATGTGCTCTATGTGAGGCTGGCCTTGAAGACAGTCTGGACACACCAAATGATTCAAAATAGGGCCACAAAACTTGTAACAAGAACTAGTTAAAGGACCCATATTACACCAGTTTTGTATCATTTACACTGACTACCAGTGGAAGACTGGGCCCAGTTTAAAGTGTTTGCACTGAGGTGGCTAGATGGGATCACTGGGGCACTGGGTGTGGGCTTAGGTGGACTCAATGGTGGAGGACAGAAGAGCCTGGAAGAATGTTGTCCATGGGGTTGTGGTGGGTTGGACATGGCTTTGCGACTAAACAGAACAGAACTTACATATAAAACCCTAAATGGCTTGGGCCCTGAGTACCAGAAGGTCCAATTATGTCCCTATCCATCCACTAAGATCAAGCCAAGAAGAAGAACCTTCTTACAGAGCCATCTCCCAGGAAGCTGAGGGGAATGGCAGCTAGAAGAAGGAACTTCTTGGTGGTTGCACCCCACCTCTGGAATAGGCCCCCCAGAGAGGTGTGCTTGGCGCCATTATTGTTATCATTTTTGCACCAGGCGAAGACATATCTTTTCTCTGGCTATTTTAATAGCTGATTGTATTTGTTATTTTGATTTTAATTAAACCATATTCTTGGCTTATAGTTCAATTTTAATTTCAAATTGTTCATCTAAAAGTTTTTAATGCAATGATTTTAATTTGTGGATTATATTTCTTTATAAATTTTGATGTTTGGTTAATGTTCTAGTATCACAGATTTTTTCAATCTTATGTTGTTTTAATTGCTCGTAAGCCACTCAGAGAGTCCAAGTATGGGTTAATGTAGTGGCATATACATTGAAATAATAAACAAACAAACAAAGTTTAATGCACACATAGTTCAAAGTACCCAGATTACCAAAGCATGAAAGGAGAACATTGTGACCTGATTTCATGATTACCTCAGCCAACCATTGCTTATTTATGGCTTATTGTGTACCCAAACCTGGAAAGCATGAATGGTGCTGTGGTTAACATATTACCGATAGCCCCAAAATAGCCCATATGTCATTTGATAACTGCACCAACAACCCTCAGATGACACAATAAACCACAGTGACTGCCTGTAGAACAGGGGTCTCAAACTCGCGGCCCGCGGGCCAATTGCCGGGAGGGGCGGGGCACGGGGGAGGGGCCCTGCGGCCTTCAAAGCGCCGGCGGCACCCGGGCCGGCCGTGGGATGAGCGGCCCACCACCACCACGGTGCTGGAATACTTGATGCAGCCCAGCCTCACACAGACTCCAGCGGCCCCCAGGTAAGTTGAGTTTGAGACCCCTGCTGTAGAAACTGCACTGCTCTTTAACACAATTACATCAAGCTCAGAATGAAGGATAGGTGTTGGATTCCAAGAGCAGCCAAGACATTTTATTTATATTGGCAGATGGATTAGCTATAAATTACACCTGAAAATTACCTCGGTATATTCATCGAAACTATGTTCCTCAGCAATAAATTTTTTAATACGGTCATCTGCAGCACCATCTACTAGCCAGCCATAACGCTCCACTGCAAGACATCAGAACAAACATATACCAGTGTAATTTCCTTCACAGTGTTGATTTAAAAACATTATCTTGAACAACCCCATCATAAAACACTTACCATAAGAATCAAAATGTGCTTTTGCACCTTTCAGATTCTCATGAATTGCTGTCCTCAGTACTGATGATGCCCATGATATCACATGCTCAGGAAGTTCAGTGTCGATATGTGTAACAGTGCTTGCACCTCCTAACCAAGAATGTATTGTCTGGACATTCTATTCAAAACACATACAAGAGTTACCCAGAATTTTTAAAGTAATAATTTCATAATACATAGCTATGTTTACATTTGTCGGACTTCTTATTGTAAATTCATAATAAAAATAAATACTTGGTTGAACTTTTAGCTTACTTTGTATAGATAAATAAATTAATATGCTCCTTATGCTTGCTTTAAACCCTTCCTTTAGTGGAAAATTTGACTGCATCACTCTCAGTAGGGTCAGCAAGGGCCTGGCCTCCAGAATCCTAGAATCTGCTCACCCAAGTGTTCCTAACCAGTTTATTTATTACAGTCACATACTAGGAGCTCATAATCATGATGTTGTATCTTTATGTAGATTATAGATGTTCTTCCTTCACTAATTACAGCTCTTACTTTTTGACTAATGTCACTATATTTGATGCCCTATGAGTTCCTAATGACTATCAAATAACATTCAACATGGACATTCCATACATAACAGAAGTAACTCTGAAATGTATTACATAAATACACTAATACATAGTTGATACAATACCCCAAAAGCAAATGAATGGCCACAAGTAATGCATCTAGTTTATAGATTTGCAGATTTAAAAATGTTAAATATTAAAATTTTCATAGATTTAAAATGTATCTCTAAACAATTTTTAAAATATGAAATGTTTGATTATAAAATACCAATGAATGAAAATGATATTTTATATTGAAATGAATCACACATGTGCATCATTTTAAATGTAAGGATTGTTAAACTTTTTAATTTTATAAATGTTGACATGTTTGAATGTTTAAATTATTTTCACATTTTTAAGTCTATAAAATTACTGATGGTCATTTGTTTGTTTTTGGAGTACACTACTTAATGTAAAATTCCATAAAGTTGGAGGAGCATTAAAATTTATTAGTTTTATTAAATGCTGTTATAGTCACTGAAGTACCTAGAAAAAATGTACACTGGAATCCAAAATACTGATATACCCCACAATGTCTGTATGCTGTATATATGTCACATTACAAATGCTCCTCTTATACGAAGAAAGGAGGAGGAGGAGGAGGAGGAGGAGAGAAAAACATATTGAAGGTGATGACCGTATTCTTTTTAATGGAGTGCAGCCCTATTCATGAAATTAATGGGAAAGTCCAGGCAGATGAGCTCCATGCACAAACTGCACCTCAAATGGCACTCTTACTGTAGCTTACAAATATAACTTAAAATTCCCACAGGGAGAACCCAGCTTCACCCTGCCTTTGTAATACATTCAACATATGTGTTTAACAGCAGTTCACATGTTAATAGAGTTTGCTACACCTTCCCCATGCTTTAGATGGATGTATTCTTTAAGCATTGCTCACAAGCTTGTTGAATTTATTTGTTGCATTTCATACTTGAACTGGCAAATTCTTTTCCTTTAACCTTTTTTGTGAGGAGGTCACAAAAGCTGGGCTGTCAAGCCAGCTTTCTTAATGCTTGTTTTGACAACTACAAGCAGTCTCGTCAGTGTGTCCCAGCGGCACCTTGCTTGTGCTTTGCAAACCCTTTTTTAAAACAAATTATTCAAGCTGCATAATTCTTAAAAGAAAAACTTGCAGAATTGTTAAGCTAGCTGTCAAAGTTTTGGGTCCCTTTAAAAGAAAAGATTGGATAATGGAGTTTTTTGACTGGGATGGGCATGTCAAAAACATCCAGTGTATTGTCAAAACACTTTATACAAGGACCCAGAGTTTTCAATCTCCTGAAAAAGACTAATAAACAGAAGGGGAAAAGGGCTGCAGCAAGTCCAAAATGGCTCAACATTGCGATCAGGAGCACAAAAACTAGTGATGGTTGCCCACAAGTGCTTGACAAAAGTTGCAAGGGTGGCAAAGGTCTGCCAAAATTAGCTTTACAGTTAATTTCCCCTATTCCATTGGCCAGGTTTGGAGACCGTAACTAATCATCAACAGAACAACCCCTGGGTTCTTGGGGAGGCTTGCTGCCCACATTCAACCACAATGGGAAAACTAGTGTAGGTTTGGATATGGGTTGTCATGAGAACCCAGTCAAAGTCTCAGAATGGCTTTAAACAGAAGTATCTTTGATACCACAGGAGCCATCCAATCAGCATTGTGCATAGCTGCTTTCTGCAACAAATTCACAGAACTAATTTCCCTTAAATGCAGCCTGGCCAGCAACAGATATTTTTGACCAAACTCTTTCCTGATTACTAGCTCCACTATCTAAGCAATGGATATTTTCATATCCCTAAACCAGGGTGAGTAACACTGAGTATCTGTAGTCTTCTACATACCTAGCATAGATTATAACAATTAAGTGAAGGCAAATCCTACTGATTTCCATAGGATGAGATATGCTTGGTTGAAATGTGTTGTAAGATTTGGGATGATCTGCACAAACGTTGAAATTTAATTCAAGTATATTGGACCTTACTAGGACTGATGTACAAGTTATTGAGCATCTACCATTCTTAAACAATGTATCAAATAATAACAAGCTGAACTGAACCTGCAGAGTTTGTGAAAGCAAAATGACTATCAACAAAATAGCATCCTCCAGATCTTGAAAGTTTGGATAAAAGTCCATTTTCTCATCATCAAAAGTCAACTCCATCTTAAACAAAGGCAGCCATCTTTGGTCATCAAAATCAAATAGTTTTACATATGCTTCAACTGTTCTTTTCAATAATTCCTTGAGCTGAAAAAAGATCACAGATAGCTTTTGTAAAATATGTCTATTTTCTTGCACAGCAAATCCTTATATACTGACATACATCTGTTATTAATAGCAGGAACATTTTCTACAACCTCAGGCTTAAAATCTGCCTGCCTAACATAATTCCTAACTAATTTGTAGAATTTTAATTATATAAAAATGTACACGCTGAAATTTGTTATAAAGTATTACATTTTAAAGCATGAACTACTGAAGTCATGTTTACTATACTTGTGTCTGTTGCTATGCCTGCTGAAAAAAATGACCGTAAGTAGTGATGTGCTGATGCTGGGAATTCTAGCATGGGTGACCTACCTTCTCACTTGTTGCAGAAATCAGATGCAGGCCAAGTCAATTATTTTTCCACAGGAAGGAAATGTGCGCAAATTGTGCAATTTGTGTAAATGTACACAATGCGCACAAATCATGGTATTTTGTGCATTTTGCACAAATCAGCCCCTGAAAAGTATGTGGTTCCAGCAAAATTTGCATAAAATTGGCCAATTTCCACAAACTGGGACAGGAGAAGCACATGAACTTTTAGCAATTACTGAAAATAACACAGAAGCCAGGTGCTTTTCCACGCCAATTTGTGCAAATTGGCCAATTTTATGCAAATTTTGTTAGAACCACGTTTTTTTGTGCTTTTACACAAATTTATTTAATATTTTTGTAATATGTAAATTGCAGCCCATTTAGAAACAGAAGTTTGTGAGATGGCTCAAATTGCACCATACTGAGTCAGAACCAGCATAAAATGGTGACATAGAATACAGAATCTCTTCCATCACCTTCTCCACATATCCCTAGCCATATGGAGCAATGGAACCATGTTCCCTCTCCCTTTGGTATGCAGCTTGTAAGTTATGCCTGCTTCTCAGCTCTCATTGCTGCAACATTTTATTTATTAATTTAAACCATTTATAGCCTGCCTATCTGCTGGAAAATTAATGGAACAAATGAAATAAAATTTTGATGCATATAAAGAAAATATTCATAACTGTTTCTAAATATTATAGTTGAATAATACATATATCCAACTATTAGTAATACTAAATTTTTTAAATAACATTAATTAGTCTTTGGAGGACAATGTCATAATTTTTTAAATCTTATTTATTTTATTCATTTTTATACTGTCCAATACACAAGGTTCTTATTTCCTTAAAAAAAATCCACTTGAGAAATCAGAACTTCCAGGTACAAAGTTTCCGACACACACACAAGTTCCTGTTTCTTCCACAAGAGCTTTCTAATACATTTCAACAAAGGGCAACTTCAAAATTATATTGGTGGTGCACACTTGAGACTCTGAATAGGCCAAGTATTTGACCATCAGTGAAATAAACAAGCTTTACCTGGTTAGACATAAGTGTAGCCACACAATTGTAGAAAGAATCAACTTTGTCGGGCTTTACACCCTCCAGTGCCTCTTTTCTGGTGAAAAGATTGATAACCCTTGGATACCATGTGTTTAATATTGTTTCTTCAGTTTTTAAGCAGCTTATAGACACATCATTCTGAAGTGTTTCACATTCAAGTGGGCCTCTTGACCTACCAAAAGAATAACAGTGATCTGAACAATGAAGTGTATTAACAAAGCCAATTATATGGCCTATAAAATGCAATCAGGTATAAAGAAGGCTTGCAGTATAATATTTATGCATTTGGCTAGCAAGCCCATATGTTATTTGAAGAAAACAACGTTCAGGAATATTAGGCATATTTGTTACCAAAAAAAGAATCATAGAAAAACCAGTGACACCAGCAACAAAATGTTACAGTGTAAAGTGTTCTGAAAGATTTCAGTCAATCAGTAATACCCTCTTCCAGATTACCTTCCTTTCTCTCCAGGTTATAACTTCTTTCTACCAACAGCAAGTATTCTGTGTCCACTTGGCATGCTCAGTCTTCTTTGACTGGGTTGTGTGACACACTGACACAACAATTCAACATTGGTTGCTACATGTAATATTTGGTCATGTTGTGTGATCCCAGTCTGATTTTTCCAGGGTTCAGAGAGACAGAGAAGCCCAACTAGCTTGTTCTAGGGATTGTTGTGCTCATGAAGGGTTGTTGTGTCATCCAAACCCAATGGCCAAGCCCATGGTGGGTAAGCCAAGTTGGCTAAAAAAAAGGTTTAAAAGGCAAAAGCTGCAGTGAGCCTGAGGTGGCTGGTGGTGGCAGCAGGGAGAAATGAAATATTTCATTCCTTCCATAGTATCCGATAGCATACCCACAGAAGAACTGAGG
The DNA here is from genome assembly GCF_004798865.1 of Varanus komodoensis. Taxonomy (NCBI): domain Eukaryota; kingdom Metazoa; phylum Chordata; class Lepidosauria; order Squamata; family Varanidae; genus Varanus; species Varanus komodoensis. The sequence goes on from NW_025336346.1 coordinate 16,703,712, forward strand.
GGGAAGGGAGGGCTAAGGGGAAAGGAGGGCTAACAACTCATAAGGACTTGCCCTGGGTTGTTTGCACAACCACCAGGCCACTGTGCCTTATGGCCAGGGTCAGTTGCCCTGATGCAAATATACTTACTGGGCTATTTTGAGATCACCTCTTTTTCAGGATATTGTCCTAGTTATTTTGTATATCTGCAAATCTTAGAGTTTCCCATGCCTTCTGCTACCTCCCTTTTGGGTGTGAATGATGCTGTTTTACGTACATAAGTAGCCACACTCGGACAATGAGTTCACCTTTAGTATATAAGTTAATAATAGTAATAACATATCATAAGAAATAACTCATTGAGGTTGCCCTGTATCTAGAATGTTAAGAAATTAGGCTCAATTTATTTACTAAGGAGTACGTTTCAGTAATTCCATGGATATTACTTAGAAGTAAACACAGAGCATTGTTCTCTCACTGTGACAATCAGAGGAGCAATCCTATGCATGTTTAGACATAAACAAGGCCTACAACTCTCAGCATGCTCCAACCTTGTTTTCATCTAAACATACATAGAACTACACATTAGGGTGCAGCCCTATGTGCACTTTCCTGTGAGTAAGCACCATCAAGCAAAGTGGCAACTGCTTCTGAATGAACATACATAGGTTTACATTGTTAAGTGGTTCAACATAAAGCAATATAATAAAATGGTGTGCCTAATCAAATTACAAACACATTTGTATTTAGAATATTAATTCAAAAACACACGTTACCTGAAACTTGACAAATCTACTATAAGTAACTTGGAGAAGGTTTTGTAACCGATATCAAGTAAAATTCTTAGAGTTGGATGGAGAATATGTAAATTTTCAAAAATCTGTTTTCTTGCTTGTACAAAGCTTTTATGCCAAGGCCTGGAAAAGTCTAATCCTCTGGTAAAATAAATAAAATGAAGCTATTAGGCAGAAACACATACAAGAAACTTAATGCCTTTGATTAACTGATCACAGAAATACTTCCCCACCTTAAAAATCTAAACAGTTTTAAGACTTCAATTTTTCCACTTTGGAAAAAATGCTGCTCCTTACATATGATGCAATCTTATGCATGTCCTAAAACTCCCAGCATCCTAAAACTCTTCTCAGGATTCTGTCTTTTCTAAGCATCCAGTTTGAAGGGGAAAGTATTCTGGAGAACACAGTGAGGAAGACTTGAAGCCTGAATCCGCTGTTTAGGCCAGGGATTCATACACTTCAGCCAGTATTTGAGTTCTGCCATCTCAGAAGTGACCACAGCTTGTGATTGCTCCATAAAGTTACTGAGGGCACACTTTTCTTGCTGCATAAGTTTTATTTGATTTTATTAGTGAGGATTCAATGATAATCCTAATAATTTAATATTAAATATTAAATAAATGTAATAATTCAAATGATAGAAGTTGAATTTTCTCATACACACACACACACATGTTCACATTGAATAATGTTCTACCAATAAAACACTTCCAGTTTAAAAGGAATAAGCTGTACTTTGAAGTTTCCAGCAATCCTGGTACCAATTCAAGCACAAGTGCTATCCCTTTAAATTTCTGCCAACTTGCAGCCAAGGCATTTCTTCTTTTTAGCATGTCCAGTACAACTCTCTAATAAAGGAATGGGAGTACTACCATGTTTTTGAATACAGTCATTCCATTTATTTCAGCAGATTTTTGTGGGCCTTATGCAACATGAAATGATACATAATATAGACATAAGCATTGTCCTGCAAATGATATAGAAAGAGTATGTCCTGTGTGTCTAGACCTTTTCCATCCTGAAGACTGGCCTCCATTTGGGAGAAACTTTGAGAACCACATTCCTGGTGCCAATGTTATATTCATTTTGCCACAGGCAAAAACCTTTTTATTTGCTCAATATTTAAATATTTAACTAATTTTAATCTAATTATTCTCAGACACAGCTTATGTTTGTTATGTAATTTTATTTTGCTTTTTATTTTATTTATTGTAATTGATTATTATGTTGTAAGTTGTCCTGGTACATTTGAAAAGGACGGGGTAGAAACACTGTAAATAAATAAATAAATAAAAATTTAGGAGGGGCTCCTGCCATTTCCCCCCGTTCTCTTGAGACCAACATTGTGGCCTTGGAACCTTGGGGAAGTCCAATAAGTGGCCAACCTGTACCATCCAGTCACAAAACTGAAGGAAAATAAAGAACCAAGCTGTTGATACCAACATTAGGTTGATGAGTGGATTGTGTGAATGCACAGGTGACCACTCAAAGAATGGCAGTTACAGATAAGAACCTTATTTTCTTTTTCATGCTCTCTGTGCATCACTCATATAGGTGACTAGTGATCATACCCTGAGATGAGAGGGGCAGGTGTCATCAATGGAGGATCACTGACAGAACCGCTCAGACAAAGGAGCAATCCTGCCTGGCATGGACATCAAGCCAGTAATGCCAGATGAAGGTCAATGGAGTGGATCACATCTCCACTCTGCAGAGATCCCACAGTGGGATGCTGTTGTGCAGCACCTCAGACCTCGCCTTTGCCCTGGTGGAATGTGCATGGAGTCCAGCCTGTTGTCTGTGCAGGTGTTGTCCCTGTTGAACAGCAGTTCTTCAATCCTGGAGTGAACCACTTGGGAGAGGTCCAAAGCTAGGCATGGCACCAGATTGCCACTACACCAATGAGGGTCTTGGTGTCATAGTCAATGTGGTGGCAGGTGGTGTTTATCTAGTGCCTGGAGAGATGGAAGGCCTCCAATTGACACACCCTGGCCAGGTCCCTGCATACCCTACAGAAGGTACTCTACAAGGATCCCCATCTTCTCCCACAGGAAGAGCTGCTAGCATCCTATGGTGGTCTCATGGTTGGAGATGCACAATCCCAGTGCCACCAATGAATAGACCTGCATCACCATCGATTCCGCTCAGTGCCCCTCTCAGCCAAGCGTTCCTTCTGCAACTAACCCTGTGCTGACTCAACATTCACCAAATACAGTCATGGAGTTTGTAGTAAAAGGGTGATTTCCTGCTCCTGGATGCGGTACATGCTCTCCAAGTGCCATGATGTTGGTTGCAGTTGTGCGAATGCCTTCCATGATTCCTTCATGGATGTGAGGAGTGTTGGAAGGAACAGAATGGACACTGGTATGGAGTCCTCCATCCAGAGGGGTGTCAAAGAATGCATACACTGCTGGTTTGGCAAGCTCCTGTGTCCCCTGTCCCTGTGACATCACCATCTGGAGGATAAGCTTGGAGAACAGGCCTACATTTTTGAAGGGGGAATCCCAGTTCCTGGGCTGTGATGATGTTGTCTGGTGATGAGGTGAGCAGGTCATCAAATAGGGCTGAACTGGAGTTGGATGTGTAGTGCTCCAGGACCGATGATAGAGATTCCTGGCAGGATAGTAAGGTGAGGTAGGCACACTAGGTGGGGTGGGCAGCTGAGGTGCTGGAACAGGCAGCCTGCATTCCTCAGGTTGGTAGACCAGGGCTTCCCACTAAAGGAACTAGGGGCTGACAGGGCCTTTCCCCTTTTCGTAGCCATGGTAGTATAGCTGAAGCAGTGGCAGCATCCAATAAGCCTCCAAGTCAGATCAGGGCTACTCCTCCCTCAGCTGATGGCTGGAAATGCAAGATGACATGACTGAGTAGCCTGTGGTCCAAGGTGGCAAAGAGTCAGTGGCTAAACCTGTGGGTGGCATAGTACACAGTTGCTCCTGCTGCAAGGAGAACAGCACTCTCAAAGGTGATATGACATATGGGGGCGGGTCAGAGTGTGTGGTGGTGAGAATTTGATCTCCCACTTCAGAAAAGGACTGCATTCCCTCTGGTTCCACTGCTGGAATGGTCTGCGGTGTTGTCAGGACCAGTGCATACACCAGCACAGTCACAGACAAATGCTGGTGGAGAATGGTGACTAGGCTGCTTCCTGTGTTTGGCCTTCTGCATCTCAGCCACCTTTTTGGGCTTCTTGGCAGCTTTTCACACAGTGGCCTTGTCTATGCACCAAGACATAGAAACCACAGATGGAACGGGTGATGGAGCCCCCACAGCTGCCAATCGGTGGCAGGAAGATGGAGTGGCCTGAAATGTAGAAAGGGTGCACAGGTGATGCTGCTACAGCCGAGTCAACAGTCAGAAGAGCACAGTTCCAAAGTTTGGCCCAGAGCTACCCCAGTTTTTCTCAGCCTGCCCAGTGAAAGCCTGGCAGGGCATGCAGGCTTCCACACAGTGCCCATGGGAGTTAGGTAATCTCCACAGTGGAAACACTTCCTAAAGGACACCTCGAGTGCCATTGGGAAAGAGAAGAAAAATAGAGCAAGACAAAGGGATAGACTGAAAAAGAGGTGACAATAAGAGTACAGGGTTGTAAGATTATTTTTTTTAGAAAGCTAGGGATAAAGTAGGGTTTTCTAAACAAAAAAGTGAAAGAACAGAGCTAATGAACAAGTCAAGAAAGAGAATGCAATAAAGATCAAGGAAAGTCAAAGGAGAATACAAAGACCATGCACAGAGGAAAGCTGAGGCACCCACAGTGGCAGTCAGAAAAGAACTGGGAATAATGGTGGGAGCCCCTCTAAGATATACTGGGAGAGAGAGAGGAGGGGATCCTGCCAGAACAAGTCTAACTTGGAAATCTTCCCAACAGGCCTCATGCAAGAACAGAGCCCGTGTGTGTGATGCACATGGACCATGAAAAAGAACAAGCTCAAGGACACATTCCTAAACTATGGTTTACTATTAGCTCTGGACCAGATTAGTTAATGTTCATTCATATAATAGCCACAAGCAAACAGAAATGACCAGGCTGCTTCCTACTGTGTGTATTATCAACAGGGTTGATTAGATCCAACAGTGTGTATTGACAGAGGTTCAGTAGTATACTCACACAGGTTCTACTGGCAAAGGTCCCTCTTTCTCATACTCAAGCAATTTTACATCAGGCTTGACAAGAACACTTCGCACTAAAACATATTTGGAAGGTGTGACAATATTATAAATTGGGAAAGATTACTTAAAATAAGTACTTAAAAAGCTCTTTTTTATTATTTCCCATATGAATAGGATTGCTCAAATTTTTAGTTCCTCCAAAAGTGTTCATGGGAAATGGATTATATACTGCATATTAGCATAAAATATATCTATTTTAATTTAATTCATTTATTTCCAATTAGCTCTTTCTAAAGTTTCATAATTTTAATAACCAATTGTTAACATTTATTTTCTTTCTGAAAACTTATATTGACATGTGCCAGAATATGGTGCAGTGTAGAGGCTGAGGTTCAGCTTGAATTCATTTCTTGTTTCAACCATCCAGCTAGCTAGGTTGTCAGAGAAATAAAGACGTTAAATATAGCCCGGCTCATTAGGCCCTATCCAGCACAGTAGCAGCTATCCAATGCCTCTAGAAAAACCATAAGCAGGCAAGTCATGATTTCTCAGCCCCCAAACACTAAACTAACTATGATTACAATGCTGCCCTTTCTTATAGGGCTGGTTTATTGATGAGTTAATATATATAAAGTCCTATATAAATGCTAACCACTCTTAAGAATATAAACAATATATTAGCATGTTTTAACAAAATTAGAATAATTAGGAAATATCACAAAGATTTGATATTTACAAGTATCAATGTAATTTTTCCTAACTGTTAAAACAAGAATTTATATAGTGGAAAGCCAAATACATTTGGTTTATATATGAGAAAATAAATTGCTAAGGGACAGTTTGCATTATCAGTGAAGGCATGATATAAAATATAACCTAGTATAAGGTAGGACTACTAGTGCAACTTACCCATATATCTCTTCATGCTCATTTCATAATCATTTGTTACCTCAGTTAAAAGCTCTTCCACCAGTTTCTCTCTCTCTTTGCCTTCCATTAGATTCTGAGGTACCAAAGTGAGCATGGAAATTAACCACTCTTGCTGAATGGGCACCACTGGGTTACTTTCAACACATTTCTTCATAAAGAGATAGTTGGTCTGAAATGACACCGCAAGCCAAGTTAGAGAAGACCAAACATGAGATTTTCCATTGTTCAAATGACAAAGGCATGAGTTCTTGTAGTAAATTTAATTTATCCTGGCCAGAAACTTTTACAGGAAACTAGTCAAATGCTTTTTAGCCAGTTTTGGTATTCATATTAAATCCAGTAATGGAAGAGTAACAGCTCTTCTATGGTGAGCTGTCTCAAGGAAAGCGATCGCATGGGGAACAAAAGAAGCGATACAAATACACGCTGAAAGCCTCTCTCAAGTCCCTGGTTATCGACACCACCTCCTGGGAGACCCTGGCACAAGACCGATCAACATGGCGCACACTGATCCACCAAGGCTGCCAAACTTCTGAAGCCAGAAGGACAACCACAGCACAAGAGAAGCAAACACTACGTAAAGCCAGGGTTGCAAACTTTGCAACAGTGGTGCCCACACATGTCTGCCTGACATGTGGCAGAACACTCCATGCCCGTATTGGCCTTATCAGCCACCTGCGGACACACCGTGGACAACTCACAACCCGTTAGATGTCAAGGTCCTCATCGAAAACGATGGACGAACAGCATCAGTAATGGAATATAAATTAAATACATTTAATATGTTAAAATAATAGTAAAATATCAACTACAGAACAGTAATTCTCAACTGTAAAATGTATTGTTTTTGTACAGGTGCTACAAAACAGGTTATGTCCCCTATGCTGTATGAAGAGGAACATAATCAACTAAAGATGGCACTGAATCAGTAGAGAATGGTGATTACCAAGAAAACTGTCTTAGCAAAAAAAGAAAAGAACAAGTAAATACTGTTGGACAATAGTTTTCACAACCTAGTCACAAAGTTGCAAAAATGGCTAGCCTGCATAACTTGGGACCCACAAGTCTAGACACTCTTCATTACTATTGTTTGCACTTTTATGTATTTTTAAATGTCTATTCCACTTATTTCAAAAGAAAAACCAACAAAGCTAGCAAAATAGTAATAAATTCAACCAAGCTAATTGCAGGAATAATGACAGAACAGCAAAATAACAATAACATACAACAAAAACAATAACAATAGCATATTGTTAACGTATGTTAACAAACAATAACATACAAAACAACAATTTTGTAATAACAAAAATTAGAAGTCAAGCAAAACTTTCAGCACAACAGTAGAAAAATAAACCAAGTTGAACCAAGTCAAACTGTACCAACCGTCTATGGGAAAAGCCACATCTTAGGTACAATCATGTACAATCAAATACATGAATAAAAGTCCTACATCTCCTACCACTAGCACGTGAGCCAGTGGGCTGAAGAATGCTAGTAATTGTAGTAATTTTCTTGTATTTAAACATGCATGGAATTGTGACCTTAATCTGACAACAGAACAAGCTTAACTTTGGACAAGGTAGGCTTCTTAATGCAAAGAGTTCTATAGTATGCTCACTACAACTATTAAGACCTTGCTCCTGATGTTCACCTGCGGTACTACAAATAGCAAGGAACCCTAAAGTAAGCCTCTCCCCTTGATTCAAGTGCACAGACACAAGGGTGAGGATAATATCAGGAAAAAGGTAGTGTTCAATGAGATCTGGGCACAAGTCATATATGATTTTAACAGTTCAAACCCAGTTTCTTAAATGAATCATGTAAAGAAGTAGGTAATCTATGAAAATATAGCTGGAGTAATATGCTGCATCCAGCCAGTACAAGACAATAGTCAGCTGTGGTATTTTGGATGAGTTGAAATTTCTTGGATGCTTTCCAAGTACAGACTCAAGTAAAATGCTTTACATTCTAGGCTCACTATGGCCAGGCCAGTGTTTCACCGGACAAATGTGGTAAAAAGCATTCAAAAGATGCTTCCAGTTAAGGCTTTTTATTGTGTAATCACGTTGCCTCATTTTATGGGAGGACTAGCTGATGTCATCTTCAATTTGTAGTGCATCATGTTGTTTCACTGCTTCTTTGTCCTACCACACACATATGCAAACAAAAATTTTACAGAAGGGAAGGCAGGACAGTTGTACAATGTCTTCTGACCATTAGCGCCAGGAAGCTCTCTGCCTACAAATACTCCTACATACATAGCGCCAGGTACAGGAGCATTCCCAGACTTGTCACAGGCCTTAAGGAGTCTCCAACTTACAGTGACCCTATGAATGAATGTCTTCCCAAAAGTACTGTCCCTGACAGATTTGCTCAGCTCTTATAAATTCAAGGCTGTGGCTTCCTTTATGGAATTGGTTTATCTCATAATTGGTCTTTCTTTTCTTTCTTTGACTTCTAACAAACTGTCTTCTCATGATGTGTTCAAATTACAAAAGCTTCAGTTTTGCAATGTTTACTTCAATGGAAAATGCTGGCTTGATTAGATCTGGGACACACATCTTTGTTCTTCTATTGATCCGGGATATTTGCAAAGCTCTCCTCCAGCACTGTTTTGAATGCATCAATTTTCTTCACTGTCCAGCTTTCACACCCATACAGTGAATAGGAGTACAATAGTGTGGATGATCTTGGTATTGGTCACCAATGAAATATCCTTACACTTGATTATCTTTTCTAGTTCTTTCACTGCTACCTTTCCAAATCTCAGTCTTCTTCTATTTTATTTTTTGCCTGCCATCTGTTTGAATTGATGATTGAGCCACAATATGCAAAATCCTTTACAATTTCAATTTCTTCATTGTTGACATGAAAGTTGAATAATTCTTCCATAGACATGGATTTTGTTTCTTAATGTTCAGTCCTATGTTTGCACTTTCTTCTATCAATTTCATCAGGAGTCATTTCAAGTCATTGCTGCTTTCTGCTAGTATTATTAGCATATCTGGAATTATTCATGTATCTTCCATCTATTTTCATTCCTTCTTTCTCTGGTCCTAATCCAGCTTTCCTTTTGATATATTCTGTGTAAAGACTAACGGGGTCCTCAAACTTTCTCAACAGGAGGCCAGCTGAAAGGTGCCGGAGATGGGTGCAGGCCACCAAGGTGGTGCAGGCGGGGGCACGGGTTGGGGGGGCATGCATAGGCATGCACACTGTGAAGCACCGGCTTGTTCGCAAGGAGATTGTTTTGGACTCACTCTGAGAAAATGATCTCCTTGTGAGCATTTTATCTCCCTGTTAGTTTAGTCCATGGGTCCTCAAACTATGGCCTGTGGGCTAGATCCAGCCTGCCATGACCATTTATTTGGCCTGCCATAGAGGTCAGATAGTATATTCCTCTTCTTTCATGTCTGAGTGTTTCATCTTAGGGTTTTCAAGGTAAGAAAGATTAAGTTAGGACCCCAAGGGTATGGAATGGGCTTCCACGAGAGGTCGTTGAGGCCCCATTGGTGAGGGTGTTCAAAGATAGGCTGGGCATGCACATGGTGGGCATGTCGTGAGTGGAGCTGGCTGGTGCCGGAGGTCAGACTAGATGACCCGGAAGACCCCTTCTGACTCACTCTGTTTCTATGTTTCTAAGTGATTTACATTGCCTTCTTCTGCACAATACTAATCAGAGTTAACTTGAGCTTTGCTGCTGTTTTCCATAAAAGATCCTCCCCCAGGATTGCTGATTTGTTTGGGTATTTTTACCCCATCCAATACCCAGTGGGTCAATTCAAAAAGGATACATCCTTCACAGGGTCTCTGTGAAATCCTTCACCTTTAATAACGACTGCTGCCCAATAACTGTCCTTCAGGAATTTCTCTACCTCCATCACCATTAGAGATATCCATTCTCTTCTGCTTATGTGAACATTACTCCTTAAGAGGGTGGATGCATTTTATTCTGTCTTATTTTATTTATCTTAGCTTTGCCATTCTACCTTGCATGATCCTGCTAGGAGGCCAGACTAGTTGAAAGAATCTGGCCTCCTCGTGCCATTGCTCTTGGCTTCTCTGACACTCTCAACCCCTCTCACCAAATTAAGATGTGCATCCAAGAGGGGTACTCCCTGACTACTAATTTTAATAGACAATGCAATCCTATCCAACACAGTTTGTATACCTACCCATGAAAAAGTTACAATTACATGTATTTTCATTTTATCTGGATTAAATTCGTTTACCTAAACATTCCCTCACTGTCACCAGTCCATGGTTCAGATTTTCCACCCCTCCCTAAGGTCTTCTGAAAGGGATAAATTAGTGTAATCAGAATACTGATGACAGAATGGTAGATAATTTCATCCACCAGTTTCACATAGACGTTAAAAGCTCTGGGGACAAAATGGTACTTGGAATCCTTCATAAGTCCACTGCCGTGGGACAGGGCAGTAGTCTGCCATCACCATCTTCTGGAAGCTACCTTCCAGGAATAAATGGAGCCCCTCCCAGTATTTGTACTCCTGGGATTAAAGAAAGAACATAGGTTTAGTATGACTAGCATGCTACATTCAATTTCCTGGATAACAAGTGGTGCAGAAATGATCTAACACAAAGGGAAGAATTAAGCATGATCAGTAAAGTACAATAAGGAATGTCACTAGTAATTTTCTTATCAGTTAGGTAAAGAAACAACACTTGTCAGGAGATTTTTTCCACAAGAACAGGAATATTTGATCTTATTCAGTTTTAAAAAGCAAGTAGACACCATTTAAAAATGTAATATTAGAACATAATAAAAATATGATTTCTGAACTTTTTGTGGCCACCCAGACCAGGAATATGGTTTTCAAGTAAGTTTAATAAAAGTTTGGAGCTTCTATAAATTACTCAAGAATTCCACAATATGTAACATTTTTAACCAAAAAATGAGGATATTCATGTTTACATACCAAGTTCAACAAATTCATACTGTCTACACTGAAATGACTCCTAATTCCTCATATACATACTTTTAGCCAGCATTTTACTGTTAGAATCATACAAGAGCTTTGCTTCCCCCCCCATAGATACTTAAATGCTTCACTTACTCTTATTTGTTTCTGCTCACTGTTCATCTGTTGAAAAACCACAACAAAATTAATATCAAAAAAGTTGTTGTTGTTGTTGTTGTTATTTGCAGTGGTGACCAGTAAGACGGTTCATTGGTGTGACGAATGCAGTTTTCAGATGGTGGGGGGAGTTATTTCCATCAGTACCATGCTAGTGTGAACTTGCTGCCTGGCCCTGGGTTAGATCCAATGCAGGAGTAGGCTGCTGCTATCACTGCGGTTTAGTAGTACTCAGTGACTATATGATCACACCAGGCTGCCTGAGAAACTACCTGCTTCCATTGCTACCCACTAATGGTTATCAGTAACGGTTCCTCTTTCACTCTTGATGGGCCTGCAATCACAGTTAGTAGGTTCTACCAAAGACCCATCTTACGGGGACTGTAATGCTAGACTTTTAAAGCTTAATATTCTTCTTGAAATAAATGTACAAGAATGAGCAACACTATTGATACAATTTTCTATTCAAAACACTAAACTTCTATGGATTTTTTTATAGGACTCTGCCTTAGTTAAATAATCTTCTGCATCTAGGTGAGTAACGGCCTAAGCCAGAGGCTACCAGTGTTCTGCTACAGCTGCTCAACAACTGAAAATGTTGTAATGTTCTAAGCTATTTTTCAGGTCTGAAGCAGTGCGACTCATTCTGGCAGTATTGTTCTACAAAGAGACACAAGCATTTTTTTAGAATGAGAACCAAACAGGAAAGGAGAACGTACAGAGTTTCCCTGCTGTGAGTTTTCAGACCAAAGAATCTCTTCAGAAATAGTGGTGGCAGTGACACTGTTCTCCCCACAAAGTTGCCACACCCTTTTATGTCTCAGACATACTAAAAACATCTGGGGATTATGTGTTTTTATTAAAACTTGCCTCCAAAATATAGGCTCTATAGGGGTGCTAGTTTATTAGCTTGTTTACTTGCAAAGTTTAGATATAACAGCTTGGCAAGATTTCTAAAGCAGGCCTGTTGCATGGTTTTCCTACAAAAGAAGAAAGCAAGGGAGGAGTCTGGAGATTAGGTTGTGTTCAAGGGGTCACTACATAGTCACTAAGCCTGAATAACAAAGACTGTGCTGTACTACTCTAAGAAAACACTCCAATGTTATAAGCAGAGTATTATATCTTACAGTAGATTAGAAACTTACAGTAAAAGGCAATTGTGGAATGGGAGGCTTGCGTTCTTGTTTAATAAATTCTTCAATAGCTGCTGCATAGTCCGCTGTTGCTTTGTTAAAACTGAAGCAAAATATATTGCTTGTATGAATATTGTGTACAATAACAGTATGAAATTATGTTAATGAGAAAGGATTAGATAAGCACCAAACCACTTGTCACGCATTATTTCACTCCTACTTTGAAATGCTGGTGTTTCCTTTCACAGAATTTACTTTCAAGTGAGTGGGCTTAGAATCACAATCCAAGGGAATTAATCACTTGTACAACACAGTCTGACAGCAAGATTTATATTTTCTGTTCTAAGAAAGGGATAAGCCTGGAATTTTAGATTCCTTGGCCAAACATTGGTGCGTACTTAAGCATGCATTTAGTACTCTGAACTTAAACACTTTATACAACATTTTTGCCAGTGACATAAAAGGAACATAAGATACTGCCTTACACCAAGGTCAAACCATTGGTCTACCTAAACTGGTACTGTTGACACTAACTAGCAGCAGTGATCTAGGTACATGGGCAGTTTTTCCATGTTGGAGATTGAATCTGACCTGTCTGCATGTAAAGCACATGTGCTGTCATGCTACTATTGAGCTACAATCCCTTCCCAAGAGACTGTGTACACAGTACAGGACTGTGTGCTGATGTACATGATTCCAGTTGTGAGACATTTGTAGCACAGTAGCCACAGTTGCAACATGCATATGATGGGATATGCCAACTGTTTTAACAGGTCTAGATTTTAGCTGTTTAAATTATTTAAGATGTTCTACATTGGAATTTTACACTGTATTTTACTGTATTTGTATTTTATTGTATCCATTTTTATTATTGTACCTCTGCTGATGAATTGTTGTGAACTGCCCAAACAGCTTTGGCTATTGGGTGGTACAGAAATGAAATTAATAATCACAATTACTACCTCTTCTCCTCCACAGAGCCAACTTGAGGAGAACCTAAATTTACACAAGATTTTACCAGATCTCATGACAGACAGTGCAGTGTAACACTACTTTGTATATTTATTATAATATTATTTATTTTATATTATGTTAGATATTTATATATAATACAAATTTATATATAATTTGTATCATGTCAGGTATTTATTTCAATAGACTTGAAATAGTTTATAAAAGATAATGAAAACAATAAACATCCAACTATAAAATGATAAAACAAAAAAAATACAAAACCAGTACTTTCATCTACTCTAAGAAATGCAAGTTAAATCTCATCCTTGAAGGGGACAGCTAGTTCCACTCTACCTTAGTCCAAGCACATAGCATGAAAGTAAGGTCTGGTAAACAGGATGAAAAATCTTTGAGTTGTCAAAATTATTTATTTATTTATTTATTTATTTAAACCATTTCTATGCCGCCCCATTTGCAAAAAGCCTCGGGGCAGCTTACAACATTAATAAATAAACATAAATAAACAGTTATATAATTAGACTTAGAAAACCGGAAACATCTCAGCACGTACATAAAAACCCAATAAATACAGTTCATAAATTAACAATTAAAATAACTTTTAAATAAAAAGGTCTTGGCCTGGCGCCGCAAAGCAAATAATGACGGCGCCAGGCGGACCTCTCTGGGGAGCGCATTCCGTAGGTGGGGCGCCACCATAGAGAAGGCCCTCCTCCGGGTACTGTCAAATTAAACTGTCAAACCAAATTAAGAGGTTTAAGTTTGAAGATACAAAATAGCACAAAAAGTAATAAAACAGCTTACCCTATATAACCCACACTAGACAAACTTAGAGAGCAATCCTATCATAATGTAGACTGCATCTGGGGTGCCACTGGATGCTGCAGACATAGACAAAGCATGGAGAAGATCCAGTTGTGGATTTTTCTCCCCCTCTCCTCCCCAGTTGTTTTAAAAAGCTTCTTTTAAGAAGCTGAAACTGCAACCTTCTATGGGGAGAAGGAGAAAAGTGGGTGGGGAAGGGAGCAGACAAGTCAAAATACATAATGTTCTAAGGCTTCTCCATTTCCTTCCATTCACTAAAAGGTAACAGCTAGATGGCCTGAAAAGCCAATCTATCTGTTTCCAAATACAGGAATGAAGGCCACCACCTGGTTATTGCTGGCAAGGCATGAGAAGTCTCTGGACTCAGAGTCCTCAGTCTATTAGAAGTGCAACCCATAGGACTGCGCTGTTAAAGAAGAATATCTTACTTACCTGTGAGGAACAAGGATTGGCCATAGTGACAAATATTTTTGCATGGAATTTTCTCTATTTTTAAAACGTATGGGGTTGGGGAGAGATTTATGAAAAGCAAGCATGCATGGAAGCTAGAATGATGCAGGCTATTCTCTGAGCCCTGCAGAGAATGTATCACTTAGAAGTGGAGCTGTTCCTTGCCTAATACGCCTATGTATAGCACATAAAAGATAGAGAAAGATATCTTACATTATATTATTAAGCATCTTTTGCTGTTCCTTGACTCTTCGGTATTTCATGAGCTTTTGCTGTTTTTCAGTTAAACCTCTGGATGTGGAAGGCAAAGCGATAGGTGGTAATCGAATGTTCCATGTATCATCATCATCATCATGAGAGGCATCTGACGATTTGCCTGGAGCAGCCATCTAAAATAACAGGCCAACTATTTTGAGTAGACATTAAAAATGGTCCAATTATTAAACTACATTTGTACAACAACCAGGATATGACAGCATTCATTGCTGCAGCAGAACTGAAACTGCAATTTTAATGTTGGCTATAAATAAGCTTTAGTCTATTATGTTACGTGCAGTGAGATGGAAGGAAGACACAACTTAAGTGCTCAGTCATTCCTGAATATGACTGAAAGCTGTGAGCAAGGAACTAAAATTTACATGCATATGAAAACTGATCTCAATATATATAAAAGCCAATTCCCAACATTTCATACCAGTCCAGACAAGAAAGAAACAGAACCCAGTTATGTAGATAAGGGCTGTCTGATTTCTCTAAGACTTTTCCTGAGTACTAGGGAAGAAATTAAATAGGTTTCAATATGGATAGGTACCATTTAGATCTCAAATGGTGTTAAATGAACCATGAAAGAGATATCAGTGCTGTTGTAGATAAGTGGAAACAAATGATCAATGAAAAAGGCAAATTATATGCTTGCTAGAGATTATTAGGAAAGAAATTGAAACCAAAATTACAAAAGTTATCATGCCATTATTTACTACATTTATATATAGCCCTATAGCAAAGCTCTATGGGAGGTGCAAACAAATTCAAACCATAAAATAAGACATGAAATATGACATAAAAGTTTAAAACTACAGTATAAAATAGAAATCATGATCAAAATAAACCCTAGTAGTGGTGCAAAAATTGAAAATAAGTAATAGATTTAAACAGTGCTTTTTTTTGTTAAAAAAAAAAAAAAAAGGTGCCGGAACGCTGTTCCGGTGCGTTCTCTGACAAAAAACGGCCTGGATTTAAAACAGAAATTTAAAAACTAAATGCCTGGGAAAACAAGACCTTCACCTAGTGCTGAAAAGAGAACAACATAAGTGCCAGGCAGGCCTCTCTGAAAAGTTCATTCCACAACCAGGATGCCAGAACCCAAAAGGCCCTCTTCTTAGTAGCCATCACCTCATTTCTTTTGGTGGGGGCTTCTCAAGAAGGACTGTTGCAGATACTCTCAGGGTCTGGGCAGGTGCATATGGCTGGAGGCAAGTTCCGGGTGAGCTGGTCCAAGTAGTTGATCCTTATTATTTCACAATAATAAAAATGTAATAACATGTAGTAGCAGTAGTAATAATAAGTACATTTATACCTTCCTTTCCTTCTCCTGCAAGAATCCCAAGGCAGACAAAAAACTTCTCCTCTGAATTTTATCCTCCTAACAACCCTATGAGGTAGGTTAGGTTAAGAGTCTGTTACTGGTCCAATATCACCCAGTGAACTTCATGGTCCAGTGGGAACTAGAGCCCAGATCTCCCAAGAGCCAGGCCAACATTATAACTACTACAGCACACTTTGAATGCTAAGACCAGCTCTGTGAATCAGGCCCAGACCCAGACTGGCAGCCAGTACAGATGGGAAAGTACTGGCCTAATATAATCACATTGGCCAGCCTGTTAACAATCTTGCTACCCTAGTTTGGACCAGCAAGCATATAATTTGCCTTTTTCTGTGCCATTTTCAAAGGTAGGTCCATGTAGCTCCAGTAACCTAGACAACAGGTCACCAAAGCATGGATAACTACAATGAGACTACAATGACTAGACATTTTGAATTTTTAAGGATGACTAAAGGGGGTGTTTTCAAGGTTTATGCATGCTGGGGAGAAAAAGATAAAGGGAAGGCTTTTCTCCCTATCCCTTCATGGCTTATTTATTTGTTTAAATTAGGGTTAGGCCACCTTTAACAATAGAACAAAACTCAGATGCAACAAGATATGATTATAGTCTCTAGCTTAGCTGGCTTTATAAGAGAGGATTAAGGAAATTTATGGAGTAAAAGTATCCGTCTGGGCACTAATCATGGAGGCTATACAGAGCCTCCAGATTCAGAACAACAGCAGCAGGTGAGAACAACTGCATTCATGCCCTGCTTGTCTGCTTCCATGTGGCACCTGGCTATACAATTTGAGAAACAGAATACTGCTTTGATCCTATAGAGTTTTTTACATGTTGTTATGACACAACTGAGATATAAATGTGCTTCTAGATGGAGAGCCCTATTGATCAAAAGGCACTGTGTAGCTATTCTGCCTTCTCCCCCATGTCAGATTTTTCTCCGAATGGGTGGGAAAACATGGGAAGGGTGTTACATGAAGATAACTACATATGGACCCCTTGTAAAATCACACAAGTGAGTGACTGACAATAAAAGCCCCATCTGGGTACACCCAAAATTTATTTCCAGACACTGTGGTTATCAAGGGCAGGAACCAAGCTGAGCACTCATAACAATAGTGACTAACATGCCTTTACTTTCTCCCATGTAATTGGATATAATATGTTCCTATCATATTATCCCTGACTGACATAATGAGGAATAGGGAGCAGCACTATAAAAAAAATCTGGAATTCTCCATCCTTCACTTGTCCATCCAACTAGCTAGTTGAAAGGTATCAGCTGTGAACTCAAAGCCTACACTCAAGCTATTCAACATGGCAAAGTGACATTACCATTTGGAGCATTTAAGATTAAAACCAAGTACAGAGCCACAGCTATCTGGATCAGGATCACAGCACACAGGAAAGTTTAACCCTTTCTTCCCTTTCGCAATCATAAAATAATCCCTTTATCACACTGCAAAAAGCGATAGGGAAAAAAAGCTTCAACTAATACAACACACAGGGGAACAAAACTGGATGTGAATATAACTATTATTCATTCTGAAATGCTTATTAGGTGAATTTACCTAAAAGTACATCCTGCTGTATACACAGTAGTTTACTCTGAAGTGGAAATTACTTCCAAGCAAACATACATAGGATAAAGCTTATTTATTTATTTACTTATTTACCAACCACCCAATAGCCAAAAAGCTCTCTTGTGCTTTGGGATGACAGCAACTCAATGTGGAAAGTGTCAGGCTCAATTCCCCAATATCTACATACAGGGCTAGAGAATCCAGCTGGAAATCTGGGGGGCGGGGAGGAGGATGTCATCTAGTCATTTCACAAGACCTTTACATAAGAAATAGGTAACATTTAGGGTGTATGGCCACATTTCAGCACTTTGAGAATCTGTTGCAGGTACCATCACAAAAAGTTTCCAATCAGATGGATTGAACCCTAGTCACAACAGGTGGATAAGCTGCCTAACAACCTCTGTAGAGGTGTAAATACAGTTGTTACAACATCCTGAACTACAACACTTTATTCATTTCGGCACCAGGCCAACACCTTTTAATGGTTGAATGAGTTCACCATATGAAGAATTATTTACTGCATTTTTCATATATTGATGTTATATTTTGAATGTGCTGTTGCGCTTTTAGTTCTATAAGCCATCTTGAGATCTCTTTTAAGATGGGATAAAATATTTTAAATAAATAAATCTCATTTTAGCCAGAGTTTTCAGCACAAACAGAAATCTCTTTCAGAGAATTAAAACTTTTACTCTTTTACTTCTCTTCTGCCAGCCAACTCATTCTTCACATCTCTTTATCTTTCACATTCTGGATCATCACCCATCCATTAGCCCCATCCCCTTGTTTTCTAAGCTCAAGCATGTAACCCATCGGTGTTCATAGGAAATGAATATGTTGAAGTTGGAGGCTCCCATTTTGCTTTGAAGCAATCCCTGCTACCAGTAAGAAAATTCTGTTTTTCTTTAAGTAGTGAGGTCAGGAAACTTCGTGTGTACTAAGCAAAATGTTCAAAGGGACCACTAGGGCCCATGGACATGATAGATAGAAGAATAAAGAAAGGGCAAGTATTATGTGGCCTTCCAGATGTTGGGTTGTAATTCTTATCAGTTCTCACCATTGGCTATACTGGCAGGGCTGGTGAGAGTCCAACACTATTTGGAGGGTCACATGCTCCCCAGCTCTGCATAAGGCACCTTTCATCGTAATTCTAGCCAAAAGCAGCTTAGAGAGGACGGCAGAGGAGCAATAGCAGCTAGATGGTGCTATGTGGAAGAGAGTTACCAGCTAACTATCTAGCTCTTCTTTGCGCAACGGTGTCTTCGTCTTGAAGGGACAGCAGTGCAGAGTTTAAATGCTGGGGCGCAGACTCAGAACCTGTTCACAGATAGTGCTAGAGCATATGCCAAACAAGACGAAACGACGACGACATGCCAAGTGCCTTGGCTTTTGCTGCCCAGATTGAGGGACTACCGCCAGCCCTCACGCATATGAAATAAGGATTGCTCGAGCCGAGAAAGTGCTTCTCTGAAGCCGCTTCCCACTGAATACAATGCAGGAGCAATAAAAACATCTCCTGAAATGCTCTGACCAAAAAGAGCAGCAGGCGAGTTGAATGCACGCCTTTCTCCTCTGCTCGCTGCTCACCTCTTAGTGTCGGAGCCACAAGAAGGACCACAACTGAGCCGAGCGCGGAGGGGCTGCTGCGCTCCAGGAGGCGGCGTGGAGCAGAGACGGCGTCCACCTTCGCCAGCAACCGCCCACGGTGTCAACAAGGCGTGGGTTGCTATGGAGACCCCACACGGCCGCTTTGCCCAGGGTGCTTTGCGAGCTGCTTCGGCTTCCCTCCCGCTTGATCCAGAGGGGATCGGTAGGGGGAGCCAGCAGCGCGCGGAAGACGGCGAGAGCGAGACGGCGGCGGCTCCGCAGAAAGATGACTCGTTGAGCCGTCCTGCTGGGACTGGAAAAGGAGAGGTGCCGGGAGCCATCCCTGCCGGGGAGCCTCTCCTTGGCTTCCGAATCCCACCACCTGCTTCCACGGTCACCGAAGTGGCTGGGGGACAAAGGCATTTCCCTCCCCATACAATGGAAATGCGCCGTATGATTTCTTAGATCGCTGATGTTGGAAAACTGAATTAAGGGGCTGAGCCATGATAAGCTCTGCCACCAAGAAAATTTTGGCTATGGGTAACTGTAATTTCATTTATTGTGTATATCTACCCATTTGGATGTTTTATAGGTCAAAAAGCAGAACAGATAAAATGTCCTATTCAAATCAGAAGCTAGGCATTCACAGGAAGCTGCCTACACAGCATTCCCTAGCCTAGAATGTTGGACTACAATTGCCACCGCCTTCGTCCCCTCTCCAGTCCCAGCCACCATGGCCGAGTGCTGTCCAGGGTTTCAGTTGAGGTCTTTCCTAGCCCTACTTGGAAATGCCAGAGACTGAGATATTTTGCAGGCAAAGCATGCAGTCCACCACTTGGCTACGGTTCCTTTCATAATTAATTTAGAACAATGACATACATGTTGTGCTGCTATCTATAGCTGTTCAATTAATTTTAAGTGTTGGGTCTCCCCAATCATTACAACATATAGAATTCTTAATTTGCCAATGGGTACATGATGGGCTAAGAAATGTATTTGACACTTTCCCACTCTTCCACCAAAGCAGCTATGATAAGGCACCTCAAATGTGACAGCTAATGCAAGTGTAAGATTTAAGCAAAGTTAACTTTTCTGGGTGAGTTGCTACCCAGAACGAAAGCATAACCCCTACTGAAGAGAGAGTTAGGAGATTACTCACATTCATTTAAAGTGTTAGTAATCCCAGCTGAACGGCAGAAATTGTTCATTTCCTCGGAACAGACATAGCAGATTTGACAAGGGCCTTAATTAATCTGATAAGTATGGTTTGGAGATTGGGAAAGAATCAATACTATTCCAAAACAAAGTCAAATAGAAATCACATCTGATAACATGAAGGGTCATAGATATGCTTTACATGCAAAAGGTCCCAAATGAAATCTCAAGTGAAAAGGATTTGGGATAACATAATACATCAATAGCATGTATTTCTAGTATTTTTATTACCTTTCCACAGTTTAAAATTGAACAGAGCTCAGAAGTTCCCCACCTGAGAATTTGCAAAGCTGCTGTCAGAGTTGGCTAATGAAACAAAGTGCACTTCATATTTCAATGGGACGAACTTTTGGTTGGACTTCCAACATGAACCATCCTGCAAGGATTAAGCCAACATTAGGCAGAACTCATTTTTTCCCCTAAAGGGATGTTCAGGCAAAGTACTAGTATGCAAAGGGTTACACAAATGTACATGATAATTTTCTTTCATGCAACAATTCATTGAGGAAGATGAAGAAAATGTTATGTGCACCTTAAGGTTATATTGAGCCTTAAGGCAAATATTCATAAGCAGAAATAGGGTAATATTTATAGTGGAAATAACACAAAGATTTAGATGGAGCATCTTTGTTCTACCAGTGGAAGGCTACTGCAAAAATACTGTTCTAAAAGCAGTATTCTTCCATTGGTGGGATGCAAACGTTGGAATTAATCCAAGGAAGTGGACTAGCTTTTAAAGTTCTTCATTAAACTCTTAGTTCTTCAAGGCTGAAAGTATTTAGAAGCAGTTTGGGAATGAAGTTAAACAAACTGAATTTTTAATTTGGACAAGATAGAAGCACTATTGGCTAATGCTCGTGATCCTGAAGAAGGTATTTTGGTTAGGGTCACACTCCCACTGAACAAGCAAATTGACACGTTTGTAGATTTGCTTGGTTCTGTCCCTCATCTTAGATGCACAAGCAATACTGGTAACCAGGAACACTTTTTTGCCCACTGTATCCAGTTCTTCACCTGAAGCCTGTTAGAGAAATCAGAACTTAATTAGTTATTACATTTTCATTCTGTTCCATACTTGAAGCTGTGTGTTCATCATTCATGCTTTAAGACACAATTCAGTGCACATATAGACAGAAAAAAAGATGCCTGCCTGAGAAGACTGAACATGTGTAGGATTGCATCTTTGGATATTTTCAGGTTGAATTACTGTAATGCACTTTACATGAGACTGTCCTTGAAAATAGTCTGGCAACTTTTACTAGTGCATAATGCTGCCGCCAGAATTTTTTTTGAAATTAGTAGAATGGAGCATGTTCATCATCTTCATTTTGTTTTCAGAAGCCAATATATTTCAGCAATCACCTTGTCTTAGGAGAATTTGTTCAAAATCCTTGTTTGGTTTGAGGCTCTTCTTTTTATTCCTCTGCCAACAGAAGTATGGCAGGTTCAAATGACAGAGAAAGCCTTTTTGACTGTGGTACTATATTATAAAACAACTTTCTAGGAAAGGATTGTCTGATCTCTTTGCCTGCTTTAAAAAAAATAAAATTATTTTATTCCAAGGGGCATTTAGAGAGCATTTTATTTATTTTTATGTTAGTATTTATTGCTTTTTTCTAATATGCTTTATGGGTACTGTTTAATTGTTCTTGGATTTTAGCTTGAGGGACTGTATCTTGCTTTTAACTGGTCTACCTAGGTATAGGAAGATCACAGAATTACTGAAAAGAATAAAACCACATGGACTGGGAAGGAAAATACGTTGCTATTATACTATGCAAACAAGCACTTAAAAGAGTCCTTGTTTGCATAGTATAATAGTATTTAAACTGAATTTGGAAAATGTTACACAGAGATTCTAACATTGAATTTATGTTAGATCTTGTTTCTTGCAAGGAAACCAGGGTGCCTTACATAGACCTCCTCTACTCCAATTTACTCCCAAGTAAGTCTATGTCTAATTGAAAGTACAACCCACTGAGTTTTAAGGACATTATTCCAGGGTGTGTATAGAATTGCAGCCTAAGACCCATCCAGCAGGGTAACTTAGTTCCAAGTAAGCTTGCAGAGGATCAAACTTTTGTTAGATTAGGTTGTGGTTGGTGCCAAAAAGCTAGAAACAGCAAAGATGATAAAGAATGTTGATTAATACTGTTATTCGGGTGACTTTTTGACTGTCATAGATAAATTCACCCTGGAAGTAAATATTAGCTTCCCTCCCTTCTATTCACGCACAAAATGAAGTTATCAGGAGGTTCACAGGAGTACAAAGCACATTTAAGGGGAAGAGGCCTATGCGAGGCCTGGGCATATTCAATGGACAGGAAATGGAAAGCTAGCGCGTGTGTGTAGAGGGCCGGAAGCATAAGCACCCCGCGCTGCTTCATTTTGTTGCAGATTCAGTTTTGTAATAGAAGGTGGCCGCCCGGAAAAGAATGACCCAGCGCTTCCTGCCCACGCCACTCGACAGTCTTAATAAATGGACGCATGCAGACTGCAATCTTCCGGAATCGCTTGACTCCCGCCCCACGAGTCCTGCTCTCGACCTATTTCTGCTGTGCGCCTTAATCCTTCCGGAGTCCATTTCCCAGCAGGCCTTGCGTTTCGCCCTTCTTCCACCCCGGCTTTTCCCATCGGCCCTTGCGGGGCGGGGCAGCCAAAGTGGCTCTGTCCTGACTGGCAGCAGAAGAGTGGCTGCAGGCAGGGAGCGAAGGGAGGAATGAATGGTGTGGACTCCGCATTTCCGGGTTCATGTGGCGCTTGCTCTGGGGGACGCTGAGAGCCCTTCCCGGCCTGCGGAGGAGGACGGCAACCGGGCAGCGCCTGAGCTGGCGGGGCCTCCCGAGCGCACCCATGGAGCGAGCCGTGGTGCGCTGCGTGCCCGCCGAACCTAAACTCAGCGTCTCGTTCGTGATGGGGGACGGAAGCGCCCGGCACATGCAGAGGGACCAGGCGGAGCCTCTTGGCAGGGCGCTTGCTCGCATCGCCAACAACGCCGGGAAAGGCCACGCCAAGGCGGCCAAGAAAAGCAAGAAAGCGCGGGCCGAGGCGGAAGCTGCGGCCCCGCCGCCGGCCCCGCCGCCTCCCACCGTGTGCCTCTACTCCCAGGATGGCGAGGCTGTGGACGAGGACGTGCCCAACGCAGAGGCCTGGCAAGACGGGGCCGTGCTGCAGATCGGCGAGGCCCGCTACCGCGTGGAGCGCAACCCGCCTGCTCTGACGGAGCTCCAGCTGCCGCGCTCGCTCATGGCCGGCTTCCCGCTGTGCCCCAAGCTTCGGACCGAGTTCGGCTCTCCACGCGACTGCCTCTTCCGCTGGTTCCGGGAGCAGAAGGCCGAGCCGGCGACGGCGGCCGGAGGCGATGGTTGGGTGGAAATCCCGGGTGGCACCGAGCGCATCTTCACGCCCGGCAACGCGCACATCGGGCTGCGCCTTAAGCTTGCCTGCACCCCGGGCAACAGCCAGGGGCGCTACGGGCAAGCCCGCGAGGTGGAGAGCAGCGGCCCCGTGGAGGCCGGCCCGGGCGCCTGCACCTTCGATGCGCGGCACCTCTACACCAAGAAAGTGACCGGCCCGGGCCTCATCCGCACCGTCACTTACAACATTCTGGCCGACATCTACGCCCAGACCGAGCTTTCGCGGACCGTGCTTTATCCCTACTGTGCTCCCTACTCGCTGGAACTCGACTACCGACAAAACCTGCTCAAGAAGGAGTTGGCCGGCTACAACGCCGACATCATCTGCCTGCAGGAGGTAGACAAATCGGTCTTCGCTGACAGCCTGGGCCCTGCACTTGATGCCTTTGGCTTGGAGGGTCTCTTCAAGATCAAAGAGAAGCAGTACGAGGGCCTGGCCACCTTCTACCGAAGGGACAAGTTCAGTCTTCTCAGCCAGCACGACATTGCCTTAAACCAGGCTCTGCTCGAAGATCCCTTACACGAAGAATTGCGAGACAAGCTGGCCCTCTATCCCCAGGTGCAGGAAAAAGTGCTCCAACGATCATCTGTCTTGCAGGTATAAGTTAAGTATTGGTCTCAGGGTTTGGTGGAATTTAATGAGTTAGATATGCATAAGCAATCTAAATATTGCAGTGAGTACATGTTGGAAAGGCAGAGCTTCTACATCTTATTGAAATAGAACTTTTTTTTCCAGAAGCTGTATTTCCATTAAAGGTACAGGAGTCCTGTCCTTTCTGGCTGTTCCACAGCTTGTTATGAATGGAGTTTGGCAAAAGGCACAAAAGTAAGACTATCAGTCACATGTCACAAGTCTGATAGGCAATGGGGACAGTCAAGAAAAAGATGAAACACACTGCATCCTTGCCATAGTTTTGTAGCACTAGTTGACCGATTATTACATAATTGTTGCTGGTGTGCTTCTGTAAGTCTATGCTATGGAAACTTATACAGTGTTTTTTGTAGGTTTCCATTCTTCAGTCTACAAATGATTCTTCAAGAAAGATTTGTGTTGCAAACACCCACCTCTACTGGCACCCAAAAGGTAATCCTATAGCCATGACTTGTGAACAATCTTAAAAGTTGTTTTTGAATGTGTTTTTCTGAGGGAGGAAAAGAAAGTCTACAGCCTACAGTGTTTTTGTATGTGAGGCAAAAAAGACTTTTAATACTGCATTTGTTTTAAATACCTGTTAAGCTAAATCCAGTTTAGTCCTGTACAGAGTATTGAAATAAGTGGGACATACATTAGTAATAACTATACCATCTACTGTAAAAATGTATTTAGTTCATTGAAGCAATACATGGTTATTTTGGAATATCCCCATCTGCTGAATGATAAATAAAATTAATCACTTTTTTTATTTGTGTCCTGCATTTGGATATGGTCAGGAAAGAACTCCTAGGATCGACACAGGGATGTAAAATGTCTTAAACTGATTTTTTATTCTTTCCCTCTCTAAAAATAACTGGCCATGATTTCTAAAAACAGGTCCATATTTTCTTCTATTTTTAGGTGGAAACATTCGTCTAATCCAAGCTGCAATAGCATTGTCCCATATCAGGCATGTAATAAATGATATGTATCCTGCTATACCTCTCATATTTTGTGGAGATTTTAATAGCACACCATCAACTGGAACATACAGTTTTGTCAATAATGGCAGTATTGCTGAAGATCATGAAGACTGGGCCTCAGATGGAGAAGAGCACCACTGCACAATGTCGTTAACCCATCCATTCAGACTTAAAAGTGCTTGTGGAGAACCTGCCTACACTAATTATGTTGGAGGTTTCCATGGATGTTTGGACTACATTTTCATTGATGCAAATGCTTTGGAGGTTGAACAAGTAATTCCACTGCCAAGTCATGAAGAAGTAACCACTCATCAGGCCTTACCAAGTGTTTCACACCCCTCAGATCATATAGCACTAATATGTGACTTAAAATGGAAATAATTTTTTTAAAAAACTTGACATCTTTCTCTGAAGCAAAGAATTTGAGCTACTGTTGGAGAAATCCACTTGATCACTCATTTTAATAGTAAACATGTTTCCATGCCTATTAATAACATGCCAAATTTTCAGTTCTTTGTAACTGGCCATAATTTGCATAACCAGAATGCTTTTATGGCCATTGCTCTGTTTTTTAATTAAGGAAAGGAGTCAATGTTTAGTGCTCTTTTAAAGTTGAATTGTCCTATATTACCCTATCAGGTGCTTTTAAAATGGTGGATGAAAGTATTTTGTTTAAACCAAATTTATATAAAAATTGGAACAACTGGAAGTTTTTTGGTAAATGACATACTCTGTCAGTCTGTTACTATTGCCTTCTGAGAAGAAGGTATTCCTTGACAAGCTGCCAAAATCATGTAAAACATGTGTTCTCCCTATTAAAAAAAAATATGTATTTAGCATTCATTTGAAATCATTCCAAAAATGATTTGGCACAATTACCTGTTCTCAGGTGTTCTATAAGGGAAAAACTTGTCCATGTAAACCATAATTGTGCTTAAATAAAAAAATACAGTATGTTTAACCAATCCAACCTGCTTTTTTCTAAGTTACTGTAAACTGATTATTAAAATACTAGTGTATGCCTCATTTGCTCTCAATATATTGCAACTGATTTATTTTTCTAGTTTTTGATTGGTATTGTCCAATACAGTTGTGTTCTTGATGTTTGTGTTGAGCTGTTGGGACCCACCACTAGCACTTCCTAAAGAAACCCTGGAAAAACCATTGCTTCAGAATGGATTGTGCTCGTATGCAGGCGGTGTTGTATTCTACCTATTATTTTTTTTAGGGCAACTCAGTATTGGCTATAAAGTAGTATAGGATAGATATGATCCATATCCCTGTAGTGTGCTGTTAAAAATTGCTTGTTCTGATGCTGTTCTACTTTTATTATTTTATTTATTTATTACATTTCTATACTGCACATAGCCAATGCTCTCTGGTCAGTTCACAACAGGATATAAAAATAATAAAATTCCGTACATGAAACAGCATTTAAACATTTTAAAATTAAATAAAATAGCATTAATATACATTAAATAAAATGAAAAAGACCCAGCCAAGAAGAAAGGAAAAAAATGAGAAATTAGGGCCAGGAATGTGTCCTGGAAAAAAATGGTTAAAAGTCAGCAAAACGAATTGTAGACTAGGTAAGAGGAGATTAGAGAACGAAGTTTTTAATAAGGCATGAGCAAGCTTGAAAGCTCAACAACTGGGGCTTCACAAGTGGGAGACCTGCTTACAAATCAAGAACCTTGTTAACAGACATGGATTCCCACATGTTCATGCCTTGCCATTCCAACAAACAGGGAAATATGCAGATCTGTTGCTTTGTACAACTGTACAGATGGCCTATCTAGAATTTCTGCTCAGTGTATAGAGAAGAGAAGATGGACAGGGCAAACAGGTACAATTTTGTTACGCACCTCTATAATTTCCAAAGAAAGGTCTGAAAATAATGTATGGTATGAATGTTTATATAATGACAAAAACCATGATATTCTCAGAAACGAAAGGAAGCTACTTAAAACAATTGGAATACTAGCTCAGTAACTAATAGGATTTTACGTATTTACGTAGGCTTATTATTTGTATAGCATAGTGCAAACAAGTGAGAATCTTTGATATGAAGGCTCAGTTGGTACGCAGACATCCTCCTTTACAGCTTCAATACTTATCTGCTGCTTTACTTACTATGCTAAATACTGATACTAAAACCGTTTTTGTGGTCTGGGTGTATCTTACTAGACTTATAATGTCTTGCTGATCTTTCTGACATCTCTTCCCTCTTCGAATGCATATGATGTCTTAAGCATATTAGTTCTTAAGAGGACCTTCTTGTGATCCCTTATAGAGCATCTGAGGAATCACAGATAAATGCAGAAAACCATTCTGAAGTCATGGGAGTTGGGGTTAGAGATCTAGCCCCAGATCTTTCTCTTTTGCCAGCTAGCTGTCCAAGGTTGGAAATGAGGAGAAAAGGTATTCAGTGGGAGGAGGGGGACCAGAGCTGACAGGATGCAAGTGATCCTGAGTTTCTCACAGCCTATCTCCCTCCCAATCTTAGGGACCTTTTTGATGGGCAAATCTACAGGCTAGGAGAGGTGAAGACAAAGATTGCCTCAGCTGCTGCTTTTGTCCTGCAGTAGTTAGTCAGATGCTTCCAAGCTCAGGGGTTGCTGATCACAGAGAAAACAATTGTGGTGTGGGAGTCAGTGCTGGAATGGGACTTGGGAGATCCAGGTTCTACTTTTCATGTCATGAAACTCACTGGGTAACTTTGGGCCATTGACTGACTCACCCTAACCTACCTCACAGTTCAATGTGGGGATAAGATGGAGAGGAGGAGGATTATGTAAGCTACCTTGGATTCCTTGCAGGGAAAAGGGTGATAGATCAATGTACATATTGACAGGATGGTTCTACTTACGATGCACTCCCCATCTGTCCTTCACTGTATTATTCACATTTCTAATCTGTATTCATGCTAAGCCCTTCTCCATGATCTGTGTACTTTCTATTACTCTGCAATGGGCCCTCCCGCTCTGTACATGAGGCTGCTTGCTTCAAAAGCATCTCTGATGGGTGTCCTTTGTTTTGTGTCATCATCTAAGGCTTTCCCCATTTTCCTCACTACAGATTGCCAAATTCTAACTCCTCCAGGTCCCGTCTCCTGTTGATTGTAAGCTCTTTGAGGCATATTATTATATTCTTTGTGTCTGTGGTACTTAGCATACCATTGTTAATAGTATTAATAAAAGTGCCAGCAAACTACTCTGATGTTTTAGTTAGTTGATTGCTAAATCAAGCATCAGGCTTCTGTACAAATTGACTTGTTCACTTGCTTTGGAAAGGAAGCAGCTGTGGGCATTATATACCTTCAGTTTAGTAAAGTTTTGATGAAGTGCCCTATTATGTAGATACACAGTTGGCTACACAGTAAGATTCAAAATGTACATATCAATGGGACCTTCTCAAATTGGAGCAAGACCCACAGGCCCCAGTTCTGGGACCAGTGCTCTTCAACGTTGTTAATGACTTGGATGAGGAGGTGCAGGGAATGCTCATCAAAAGTGATCTTGACAGGTTGAAACAGTGGGCTGAAAGCAACAGAATTACATTTAATAGGAACCAAATGTACAGTTACAAGACATTTGGCTGAACTATACTACAAGTAAGTCTTTTGTAATTGTAGATCACAAAGTGAGTATGAGTCAACAACGTGGTGTGGCTGCTAAAACAGCAAATGCTATTCTGGCCCTCATTAATAGAAGTATAGCTTCTAAATTACATGAGGTACTGGTTCCCCTCAATTCAATACTAGTTAGGCCCCATTTTGAGTACTGTGTCCAGTTCTGGGCACCACAGTTTAAGAAAGATGCAGACAAACTGGGAGAGGTTCAGAGAAGGGCAACAAAGGTAATAAAAAGACTGAAAATCTTTATGAGGAGATTGAAGGAACTGGGTATGTTTAGCATGGAAGGGAAATATGATAGCACTTTTCAAATGCTTGAAAGGCTGTCACACAGAGGAGGGCCAGGATCTAAATAGTGCCAGAGCACAGAACACAGAATAATAGACTCAAGTTACAGGAAGCCAGATCCCAGTTGGACATCAGGAAAAACTTCCTGTTAGATCAGTATGGCAATGGAATGAATTACCTAGAGGGGTCACGGGCTCTCCTACATCGGAGGCATTCAAGAAACAGTTGGAAAGCCATTTGTCAGGTACACTTTAATTACTTTGAACAGGGGTTGGGCTCATAGGCTTTCCAACTCTACTATTCTAGGATTTTAATTAGTAATTGAACAGTCCACAAATTCTACAAGGATTTATTACAAAAATAAAGTAAAAGTAATCAATACAATGCAATTCTAATGACGCATTTTCTTAATTGCCCCATCAACTGACAGCCCAATTTGAATGTGTGCCAACCACCCAAGGAGAAAAAAAATGGTTGTGTATAATGGAAAGAATCATTCTGATATTATGGAAAAGTATTATGATTAACATGTAAGGGGGACTAACACCGGGCTTTTAACTCAGGAGCATGGAAATAAATCTAAGCTCTGAACTTCTGAATATTTCCCAATAGGTAATGTTTCTTCTCAGCACTGTTTATGTGCAACATTTTAACACATAATCTCTTTTATACTGAATCTGCATCATAGAGGTTTCTTTTCAATATTTTTTTCTGGTGCCCCATATATGACTATTTCGAAGACAAGGACACTACCCAACAGTTCCATAACATATCCTAAAAGTCACCTTTGTTCTATTCTAACATGTGTCTTCTAAAATACACACCAAATAATTCTTCTGTTTAAAACAGAATTCCTGACTACTTTGGGTTAGGTCCAGAGAAACACAAGAACTTACAAAACAGGGCTTTCCTGAATCTTCCTACATCTTTCCCTATCAGGCCAGGCCAGGCCAGGCCAGGCCTCCTCCAAAGCTAAAAATAATTGGACAAGACATATGGAGTTGCAGCAGATCAGGAAGTGCTTTTCTGCTAATGCAATACTTTTTAATGCAAGGCTCTCTTTGCTTGCAGGTAAGAACTATTCCATGTCATTACAACTTGCACTTTACATGCATCTTAATACAACATTGCCCTTAGTACAATGATGCTGTTGATCAGAGACTGTACTTAGACCTTACTCTGAGTTGCTGCTAAGTCTTAATACATTTCATTTGCAAGGGAGGCATAGAGATGCAACCACTTTACAGATTGCCTTTCTTAAAGAAAAGCAGCAAGGCAATGTTTTTTTGCAAGCAACAAGTCATCTGTTTTTATCATGTATTGCTTGGATATCCATTGATTAAATGGTATGGCTGTATTACTTATGCAGAGTTTACAAGACTATGCTAAACTTTGCATTGATTTCTCCCATGAATACAAGCACGAACCTTTAAGCTAATGTAGGATCATACACCTGGAGCCTAGAAAGCATTTAAAATCCTTTGATTCTATAAGCCACATCAGATAGGATATGTATTGAGAAAATTCCTTAAGTGGATCTCTCCAATGGAGCATTTCATTTATAATGCACTAGTTCTAAAGGTGACTGTGAGATCACTGAGATTAAAGGAAAAAGAAAATTCAGGGTTTAGAAAGCTACCTGAATAGAGATCCTGGCTTTTCAGTTTTAAGCAGCTATTCAATTGGGTCACATCAAACACTAGGTACATGCAAAGGAAACACTGGAAAATATTAAGCAAACACATGTGTTCCCTTCTAATTAAGAATGAAGCAAACACTATTGGGCAGTTTGTACTTTATTACAATTTTAAACTGTTAGTACTCTCATATCTGGACATCTTAAAAGGATTTAGATTTACAGCTTCAAAACACTTTTACAGGATTTTAGTCTTGATGATTAAACCAGTTACACTGTACACAAGTTTAACTGCCCATCTTAATTTTTTGCCAAATTGAAAACAATTCAAAGGCTATTCAGACTTCTTTTGTGTTCAAGGTACAGAAAAACTCCGTTTATTGAAAAAGAATAATCCATCACACATTCATGTTATCAGTTCCACAAACTCAAGATTCAAGGAGCATACACAAAGCTATACATCTGTATCATTTTCATTAGGAATATTCTGAATAGGTTATGATGAAATTCATTGAGTCTGAAGAATTTTCAAGGTCTGTCTTCATGAAGATATGTTCACCAATAAACAGTAAAACTTTAGCAGAACTATCATACACTGGGCAAAACAGGCTGATACCGAAAAGCAACATGCAATAAAAAATACAATATAAAGGAAGACAATCTGCTGAATATTAAAAACTTCAAAGATCAGGTTGCAACCAGCACAGAAATATTCTACCAATCATATTCAATTCACAAAAAGGCAAGAGTAGGTTGAGAGAATGCAGGGGGTTAATAAAATGTTCCTCAGTGCAGAAGATCTTAATAGTGTTTTAGAGCATTTTCCTGACGAACAACATTAGGAAGTGTTTTAATGAGAGAGAGAAATAAATATAAATGGAATGCTATATAAGTCAGCAGACTGTCTTAAGGAATGAAATAAGAAATCAGTAACTTAAAGAAAAGACGGGGAGAATCTTTTAAAACATACTTAATTTAATTGGGGCTCAAGAAGCATTCAAACAGATTTCAAAAGTCACAACTATATTCAGGCATTTAGGCTAACAATAGAAGTAAAAATCAGAAGATACACTTTTTCCAAATTAAGGAGTTTTTAACCCAAGCATACTGTTACCTTGGCAACATATAGCTTGGTGAACAATAATTGGCAACAAAATAAGTCAAAATGCTGTAATATCCTGCCCAAACCAGTTCCAGATACTGTATAATAACCAAGATGCAAACTAATTTTGATGTAACAAGCCTAGACCACTTATATCAAACATGTCCCTGGTGTGAAAGTCATCCAGTTTCAGTTAGCGCTTTGATAACTCATTTGACAGCCAGTCAAGTCCCTCATACAGGCCAGTTCCTTGTGTAGCGCAGGTAGCTTGAACATACCACTGTTGAGAAGAAGGGAAGGAGGAAGGGAAACATTTAACACAGCGCATTTCATTAAAAAAACAGAACATTCACTATAATGAGCATAGGCAACATAGTCTGAAAAAGTTGAAAGAAAACAAGCAATCACACCATCCAGTTAAGATACAGAGGACAGAATGAAGAAACTGTCAAGCTGAACTTGTTTTCTCTTAGGGCACAATCCTTTTTGCCATTCTCCTGGAAGACAGAGGGCTCCGAGTTCTGAGCCTTCTTCCTATCCTATGCCCTGCCAACAAGAAACAGGCAGGCAAGAGGAGGATGGAAGTGTTTGGACCTCTTTTCAAAATGGAGAAATGAGAAAAACTGGCCACTGAGCCAGTTCAGCTGACATCTTTCAGAGGATGGGGAGAGGACTGGAAAGCCCACAAGGTATTGTATAATGAGACCTTGCCTCTCCTGCTGTTAGTATGTTGAATAAACACTTTTCAGACCAGAAACAGAACAACTTTTCTTCCCCAGTTGCTTGGGGCAAAAAGGGAGCAGTACTACCAGAGATAATCTCAGCAACATTCATTCAATTGTTACTTAGTATACAGAAATGCAGAAATGGAAGTTTGGATCCAGTAATGCCCTGTGTGAGTGGACAGGCATTTCTGCTTGCATGGGGGACACTTCCTGCCAACTTTCTCATGCAGCCAATGCCATTACAAAAGACCCTCCAACTTTTAGAGGAGTTTAGTTTTCAGGAAATAATTGCTGCACTTGCTTTGCATATGGATCAAATCTAGTACCTACATTTAAGCAATGCACTAAGATGCAAGCATGCCTGTAATTTTGGGACCCAAGTGAACATGGGAAACTGTAATACTTACAGTTCTGTTACGCAGGGACTGAAGGCCTAGTTTATCTGTCATTTCACTGATTGCCATGGCATTTGGCAAGTCTTGTTTGTTTGCAAAGAGAAGCAGTACTGCATCTCTCAACTCATCTTCTTGGAGCTAGATGAAGAAACATAATAATTAGCTTCTCTGATTACAGTTGCCACAACCAAAACTACAAGTGAATTAGATTGATGGGCTTACTATAGTACCCCCCATTTATTCAAATAGCTTTTGGAAGCTAATTAACTCGATTACCATCAGCCTATAGTTCAAATAAGAAATAGCACACTAAATTAAAGTGACAGGTGCAAGGTGTATTTTACTGAAACTGAATAGAAAAGTTCCAAGAAGTACCACCCCACAAATCTGGACACAAAACAGGTATCAGTGAACCTGAAGAACCAATTCTAAGTTTCCCTACGGTATCTGATAGTCTCATAACCACACCTCCTAATATTTGTCTCTGTTATACTGGTTCAGAGAACTCAACTGTCACAGACCCAGAAGTCATTCAAATTCAGGTTAAAACATAGGAGACAATTACCATTTTCTGCAGTTCTTCAGCTGCTTCCTGAATTCTCTCTCTATCATTGCTATCTACCACAAAAATTAGTCCCTGAAAAGAAAATATTAGAAAAAATTGATGAGAAATAAATCTACAGTACCATTTAAACAAACAAAATCTGAAATACCATGGCCAAGGTACATAAAAACACATCTTGAAGGCAAAGTTTTGAGTGAGAACAATAAGAAAAAAGCAAGAAATATCAAGCCTTTATCATGCCCACTTTCAGTGACTGAAAGCTATTCCTATTACAACAGGCCAACACCTCAGGAGGGCCAGGAAGATCAGCAAGGCAGTGTTTATTTTATAGCAAAAGTAATATTACAGCTTTCAGTGGAAAACAATATTTTCTTCAGTTTCAACTCAACATGAAGTTGCCATAGTTTTGATTAAAGATCAATAAAGATTTTTTTTTCCTTAGTACAGCACAGGCTTTCAGATGAGCTCCAAGTTGTGTTTCTTCAGACTTAGTCCATAGATTCCACCACTCATGCTCCAATGGGCTTTCTTGACCAGTTTTTCATTAAATTGCAGGGAACAGTTCTTCTGATCCCTGGTCAGAGGGCACATAGGAATAATTGTGCCCTGAGACAGCTGTTAGTTCAGTAATGCCACAAGTCAAAGAGAGGACAGTCCCCAAATCTTCCCCCACTCCATCCTCTGTCCTAACATTTGGAAACTGATAGGACACACAAGTCTGTTTTTGCTGATTCTTCATCACTGCTGACTTGGAGTAATAAGCCACATAGATCTGCATCCTAACTGCTTAAAGATCTGCCTGTGGCAAGTACATAATATATATGGCCCCTAAATTCAAATCATAATTTGCATGGCCTATGAACTCAAATGTACCCTATTAGTTCGTCAAATCAGAATCTCAACAGTCAAAAAATAAACTACAATACATTAATTTAGCAATTTACCCAGCAACAAGCAAGGAAAAAGAAAGAAAAGAATTCTAATAAGAAAATGCCCCGTAGGACAACAGTATTTGCCATCTGCTGGGAAACAAAGTGAAGGGGAAACTGGCACATACTTTAAGGTACTGAACTGGAAAAAAATCCCATGGTTGCCAAGACAAGCTAAAGCAGAACTACACAGAACAGTCCCTGTGTGAACATGTTCAAGGTATCCTTCTGGAGTCAGTAAACTTTAGTATCTGCTTCAAGACGACCACTGCCCTGGAAAGCAAATCTTTCTAGGCTGCACTGTACCAAATGGAAGAGGCATTTCAATTTTTACAGTGGGGGAAACCTGCACAAAAGCCAGGAAAGCATTGATGGTCTGAGGAAAAGGGTGGGTCCAAGGGCAGAGCGTGTGGCCATCTGGGGAACCCTGACAAGCCAAATTGGAATTTCAGACAGGCAGGATCTGGCCTGCTGAACTGAGGTTGAGTTCACCTTTCACTGGTGTGCACGGGGAAGTGCTTCTTGCTCAGCATTAACCTAAGGAATGTGGTCCTTGTATCTACTAGGATGATCCAATCAGAGCAGCAAGGGATGGTCTGGGCCAATGCCAAACACAACTCTGAGTGAAACAAAGGCAAACAACATGAATTTACACAAGGCAGAAACGATGGCTGGCAAAGCCATGAATTTGAGGAAAAGTGTTTTACATTCTTTGAAGGGGTTCACACGCTCCCTGAAAAATATTGCTAGGAACCTGGCTGAGCTTCTGTGACTAGACTTATAGGTGGCCAGAAAAGCATTTTACCAGCTTTGGGCAATGAGTAAATTGAAACTCTTCTCCGACCGGGACACTGCAAATAACTCTCATGGTTTGGTGACATCTACATCACATTTCTCTGACATGCTGCCTGTGGCACAGGGCCTTCTGAAGACACCTTGGAAATTACAACTAATGCAGAACTCTGCAGCCCCATTATTAAAAAGCATCAAAAAGTGCAAAGAGCATTAACTTTGGCACATCTGTGTTGTGTTCCTTCTACATTCAATTCAGGATGGTATTTTCTGTTTCATTTTCCAATCTCTAAACAGCTTGGATCCTGTGTACCTTATGGAACAGCTTCCCCTATATGTTCTTTCCTCTCAGTTTGAAGGATGCTTTGCTTTGCATCCCCTCCCTCTGGTTGTGACATACTGGGTATTTCTTCTCTTGCCAACACATGAAGGCTTTTAACGCACTCATACACAAGTAGCAGCTATGATCTGCATTCACCACAGCACAAGAAACAAGTTACACACTGTAGAAGAGCCTGACATTTGCAAAAGGAAAGCACGGTTCAGGTTCTAGTTAATTCCAGGGTGGACTTAATTTGTCACATTCCTGATTGAAGTGGCCAGTATTACAAAGCAGTACTGGCAAGCAGTGGCTGAGTATGTTACTGAGGTATTTATATCAGAAAAGGCACTAGAACGTCACAGCAATTATCAATGATAAGTTGAAACAGAAAACTTACCTGTGTGTTCTGAAAATAATGCCTCCAGAGTGGTCTAATTTTATCTTGACCACCAACATCCCAAACAGTGAAACAGATGTTCTTATACTCTACTGTTTCCACATTAAAACCTAAAGAAAAATAACGAGTGGTTATGACAATCAGGACCACTAACAGCCCAATGGTGTGGCATTGCTCAAGCCAGGCAATTATGACTTTAATCAGTGGATGGATGCTAGGTGGAAGCATATCTAAACTTTCAGCTGTAAAACTAATAAATAAAAAATCATGAAGAGCTGCAATTAATTTGTTCATTTACAGTGCAATCCTAAGCATGCTACTCAGAAGTAACTTCCTCTGCATTCAATGAAAAGTACTCCCAGGAAACTATGTATTATAAGAATGCAGCCTTAGTCACCAAAGGCCCAGGTATTTACAAAATCCTCTTAGAAAATAAAAAATTGAAAATAAAGAATCAATAAGCAATTATTTGCATAAAGATAAAGAATCAAAATCATTCAGTTGGAAGGGGCCTAGCAAGCCACTGGATCCAACTGCCTGCTCAGTGCAGGACTCAGGTCTCTCACCCAGTTTTCAACCAAGCCTGTCCCTGCTTAGCTTTCAAGATTAGACAGAATCAGGCACAACTGCAGTACAATTCTGGCAGGGTTTTTTTTAATTTAGCAAGTATTCTAGACAGTGGCAAACTAGGTAATGAAAATGGTTTTTCTCATAATATTAACAAGAGATGTATTCCTATTTCTTACCAATTGTGGGAATTGTAGTGACAATCTCTCCTAACTTCAGCTTATACAGAATGGTGGTTTTTCCAGCAGCATCCAACCCAACTAGAAAAATGAAATGTATTATTAATTTAATAAAGTCAAAGTTTCTTCTAAATAAAATCTTTCTGACAAGGACTGTTCAATAAAACAACCTTTACTCTAAAGTGTTCTTTAAAGGCAGAATTTTTATACCTGGCCTTTCCCAAACTGGTGTGCTCCAGGTGTCCTGGACTACAATTCCCAACATCTGAAACCATCATGACCAGTGACTGTAGGTTACAAATACTATTCTAACCAAATACTAATCCTCTGTATCCCAGATCAGATTCTGACATCCCAAATGACATAAACCAAACCAGACCTATCACACGATCTATCACACATTCCTCCCTTCCATCACATTCTGTAATTTCCTCCTTAGTTTATGGCCTACATGTCATTCATGCAAGTCATGAGTGCAAAGTAAAAATTAACTGGCCCTTTAGAATAGGTTTTCAGTGGTCATGTTTGCACATCACATTAAGCAACCCTGTGAATAAGTCAGGATGTGTTGGTTCTTCACTGAACAACCGACGTTCCACCCAACAGAAAACTGCTTGTTTTCTGCCATTGTACTTCTCCTCGTCACTCCTTTCCACTCAATCCTCTACCTGGGTCCTGTTACCCTTCATGGCAGAAGCCATCTTGCCTCCCCTTCCTCACCCTAAATATTCCCCTTTTGTTTATTGTCAGTTGATTTTTTTCAGAATCTCAAAAAAGCACAGCTGGGGTTGCTATTTTGGCCTCTGAAAATGTGTTCACAATTGTTGTTGCTGTTGCTAACAGCCTCAACAAGACCACTCTTAGGGCTGTTCAATATGTATAGTCTTGCCTGGACAATTTCCTTATCAGTTTCAGTTGTCAGAGGGAGCAGGGAAGGGAGTAAATAACCGACAATGCGAGACTGTATCTAGGCTGATTTGTGCACAGTTGCCAAGGTTCAACTGCCAATTCATCAACTGAAAAGCACTTGTAAGGGGGAGGAAAAGCAGCAAAAGAGGGTGTACCCAAACTGTATCTCCCCTTAGCAATATAATCCTCTGTTTTAAATGTTGAAAAGGTGGAAGATACTGGGAATTGTCAATTCAACACTTCCCCAACTCTCCAGCTACTCCAGAAAAGAGAGATATTAGCTCTCCCAACTAGTCTTTGTGGCTCCATTTCAGAGCACTTACTGCTGCAGTTACTGTGGTTCCCTGATAGTTCCAGAACCACCCCCACAAAAAAATACAGGCAGTCCCCAGGCTAATCTTTATGCTGAATTTGCATAACGCCAGATCGTGTATCTATGGGGCATATTTAACATAAGCCAAATATTTGTCTTACTATACATATATATGTATGTATGTATGTATGTATAAATAACTTTTCTATGCATATATAACACTTAGAAAACACTTCCATATAGTTGGCCCTCCACATCCGCAGGAGTTAGGGGTTCATGAACCCTGCGAAGGCAGAAAACCCATGAATATCACCAGCAAACCTTAATACTGTTGACCATACGTGTCCTAGATTGCTCCCACCCCCACTCAAAGCTCGGTCTGATCCAAGGTTCCTCTTCTTCATTTATTACATTTTAAGCTCTTACACTCCACTTTCCCTTGCCAGTGCCTTTCTTTGCACCAAGGAAATGCGGGTGGATGGGCAGGGCAAGAAGGCATGTTTTAGAGGCTTCCTTCTCTTTCCTTTTGCCTCCTATCTCCCTATGTTGATGATCATTGTCTGCAGCAGGCTGCAAAACTCTAAAAGTTCCTGCATTTGTACTACAAACTGTTTGTCTTTAATTTGATTTTTTTAAATCAACAGGCTTTATGGCATTCATTTGTGAGTACAGATATTCGTAACTCAGATGTTTGTAACCTGGGGCTTGCTTGTATACATGAACATAATGGCTGGGAAGGAAATGGAATGGAAGTACGCTTTAACATAAGGGCTGGGAAGTGACCCCAGGGAAAATCTGAACACTTGCAGTAACAGAGCATC
The DNA here is from genome assembly GCF_004798865.1 of Varanus komodoensis. NCBI lineage: Eukaryota > Metazoa > Chordata > Lepidosauria > Squamata > Varanidae > Varanus > Varanus komodoensis. Next base: position 16,742,598 of record NW_025336346.1, read on the forward strand.
TAATGAAGAGGTTCAGCTCTCCCTTCCAACTACTTCCCAGTCATAGATTTGCAAACATTTCACAATTTTTAAAAACTGTCAAGGAACCACAGCAGGGATGTGTTGGACTTGATATATCTCCCCTTTTGGGAGTAGCTGTAGTCTTGGAGAAATACTGAAAAGCTGGAAGACACTGGGAAGTTCAGTTCAACACTTAAAACCAAGAGCAGCACATCAGCTTCTTTTGATGTACTCACTCCTTTGGCTCCCTCCATTTCCAGGGTTTCTAACTTAAACCACCAGACCCACACGCCCGCTTTACTGTTATTTTCTCCCTTGGCCCTTTGCAAAAGTACACAATTTGTCTCATCAACCAGAAAGCCATAAATGCACAAGTGTGAAAGACCAAAATAAATAAATGAATAAACTTTAAAATATTACAACTCCAATCACACATTTTCAGGCATCATTAAAAAACCTTAGAAACAATTTATAGTCTTTTCAAGGTCCTGTTTCAGCATTAGTGGAAGGGCAGCACCTGGCAAGATCACAGAAAGCAAGCAGCACTGACTTGTTTTGGCTGTTTTCAAGCAGCTCTGTAGCTGAATGCTGCAACTCACAACAAAAATCAGTCTCCCAAATTTGGATGATGCAAGAATCCATCATGGGAAAGAAAAATCCTGCACCAAGCCATGGGTTCTCTGCAGGACCTGTTTCCCCAAAATAAGTCATCTTGTGAAAAATGCTCTGGGTATGGAGGGCATGACAATTGCCTGCCTCTGGTCAGTTTGGCTTTCCATATTCAATAGCCAGCCAGCCTGCCTGCCTCTAGTTTACTATTTTTGTTTTTAAAAATTACAGGGTAGCATCTTCTGCGTTATTTCTGGGTAGAACAAACATTTCCTAATAGCTTCTTCAATGAAAGGCCAAAGAATTCATTGTGTGTTGGCAATCAGAATAAAGGTTGGTCAAAGTTCAACATACAGCAGTTAGAGCTAATAAAAGTTTCTTATGTAAGGGGAAAGAAAACCTGAAAAGTCCATGGTACCCCCCTCAATAGCAAACTTGGGCAGTGAGTACCAATGGTTATGTCACCAAAATGGAAGTCACCAAAAAACAGAGTAGCACTCCTGAAAAGTATGGAATTGAGAATGGTGGCATTATCCCAAACTGGGCATAGGCACATTGCATGATCAGATGCATAGCTCTGAAAGGAGAAGTACCTATTGGAAAATTCACTTTCATTCTCAGCATCCAACCCCAAGCCCTCAGGGTATTAATTTTTCTATCCAGAGACTTACATGCTGGACAGAATCCTTCCCCCACCTGAGTACAACACCTACACACATTATGGCCTTGCATGTCAAGGTGTTCCCTGGAACAGAAGACTTCTTTCTTGTCCTCCTCTGATCAGTCAGGGAGTGTCAACTCCAAGCAGGGACAAACAGAAAAAGTACTTTGATATGTGCAGTGGAGTCCCTTTGATATACTGGGTGCTGTGCTTACTTGTAGAAAAGTTGTATGTCTTTAGAACTTGCTACAGTTCATCAGACATCTTCCATCAAGCTTTCTTATGTTGTACCCTGGTCTTTGAAAGATCAACTGTTTTCTTTTGATGTCATCTAAAGAATTTAGATAGTTTATTGAGTTGTGTATTATGTTAGACTCTAAAAGTAAGTAAGTGTACTGGCTTACATACATATGAACACAAGTATGTAGAAATATGAAAAAACCTAAATACTGCAGCTTCTTACACATCTGTTTTATCTTCCTGTTCTTTCAGATATACTGGATGAGGCCAGAAAAAGGAAACCAGAGCAGTTCAATGGTTTAATGGCCTATTTCATGCAAAGAAAGCAAAATGTATAATTGCTTTGTTAGCTTATTCAAGTAATATTTACAAAAGAACATGTTAACGAGATAAAACTTCAAGTACATTCAGACATACATCTAATATTTATGTGATCTGTCAATCCATTGTTTCCTAGTCCAAAGGCAACAACTTAAACTGTCTAAGTGGGTTCCAAAGTTCTATATATTAAACTGCTCTGAGCACCAATAGTGTGCATACATGCATGTTACCCTAACAGAAAAGCCAGACAACCGCTTTATTATCAGATATCAACTACTGTGAAAATCAGTATTAAATATAAAATAGCGACAGACAACTTCTGCCCTAAAAGCTGTGCTGTAGTAGCAAGGAATGAACAAGTATGGAGGTTGCAGTATTTGACTGTAGACCTAGGAGATCCAGGATCTAGTTCCCACTCAGCCATGGCGCTCACTGGATGAGTCCGGCCCAGTCACTCACTCTTGGCCTAGCCCAACTCACAGGATCGCCCGTTAGTTAATAAACCTCTTGTAAGGATAACATGCAGTGAAGAAAGACTATATAAGCTGCCTTGGGTTCCTTGCAAAAGGAAAAAAGGTGGGATATAAATGCAATAATCCCATTTTTGGAATATTTTTCAAAATTAAACATTGCTCCCACTTTCCTGACAAGCCTCAGCACAGCAAACATCTTTTTTTAAAAAATGAGGTTTAAACAGGCTAAGAGAGCCCTCACCCCTAAATAAAACCGTTCCTTATTTTTCTTTATTGTCTGCAGGAGGTAATTCAAACTTTTGTTGGTGTTCTAGTGTTTCTTATTTTGATCAACCTCTAGAGGACAGAGAAGGCAACTGGTCTCCTCTGTCTTTCTTGGGTGGAAAGAAAGTGTGGGAGAGGAAGAAGGCATCTGAGGGGAGAGCTGGAGAAAAGAGAAAGGCTGAGAGAAATAAAGAGTTTTAAAATTACTCTCTGTCCTCTCCCACCCAGTCTCTTAATTTACAAAACAAGCCTTCCTTTTCTTAAAACAAAATCTACTTGCATTGCATGTGGGCTTGCTTACTGAGAGAGATTTGGAAGGAATATATTCTTAGGGTGATAGGTGGAGGCTGGATCTAGCTGCTACTGCTAAGTTCCAGAAGAAAGACAGTGCTGAGGGTGGAAAGCAAAAGGGATTGTGTGGGAAAAGCAGCTTTGTACATGGAGGAGAGAAACATACCAAGCGGGACAGGAAAGACATTGAAAATGGTGAAGCAAATGCCCTTTCAGCTCTGGTCTCTAGCATTTCCGAGAAAAGAAGGAAAGAGAAGAAATCTTTCAATACCATCCAGGACTACAGAACACAGACTCTCCCAAAAATCCGCTCTAGTTTTCCTGGCAGCCTAATTTAGCTGCTAGAATACAACATCCTTCTCCGAACATTCTTACTGATCTACACCAAAGGTTCTTGTGCTCTTGGTTTGCTGGCAAGTGGGTTTACTGAAGGCTCGGCAAAAATGAAATGACTTATTTAACGTATTCTCACTTAAAAATAGTTTTAAGATGTGATAATGCACTGAGAACTGATGAGAACATCTAACTAGCTGTGAAAAAAGAGAGAAGAGAGAATTGAGAACTGTCCAAGTGAAACTAAAAATGTATTAAATCATGATGGAAGATGCTTACATGGCTTGGACAAATTTTTTTGGGGGGGAGGTCAAATTCATTTTCCTAGAAAATTGGGAGTTAGTCCAAACATCACTATTTCCTTTATAAATATATACTGCATGAACTCTAACAACAAAAGGACATTAGTAAGTGCTATAAAGAAGTTAAGCATCAGTTGTTCTCTTGTAGAAAGCAGCTCTTCCTTTTCACTCCTTGCATCTGATTTTGAGAGCTTCCCTTACACTACAGCTTCATATGCTCAGGAATCAGTTCTCTCACCAGCATAACTCAACAGAATGCAACAGTGAGGAATGGATTCATCAGGAAATGCTCACTTATGTATTGTTTAAAGGAACACTTTCAGGAAATTCAGAGTTCTACTTAAAAACGTAGACCAAAAGCTAAAAGGATGAGGATAAGGTGACATTTTAACATGTATCAATGCATATGAAGATAAATGTCAAAACAAAGATCTGGTTAGCTTAAACACTCTGTTTATTAGCCATGGTGTATTACAGTGTCCACAGGCCCCAGACTGCAGGTTCAAGCCATAGGCTTCTTGTATCATTAGAACCAGATGAGGGTGATTTGTTAGGGTGCTAACAAGCCACCCCACAATCCTAAAAAACGTGTGAACTCAGCACTGCCAGTTTGGATATCATGAGAAGTCACACCCACAAGCATTTACACAAATCAGTGGGCATGCGCACGGCGGCCAACAGGTCACAGTAGCTTGTTAGCCATTCTGTGATTGTGTGAACAGGCCAAAGTGTACAGCATTTTTCATTTCAGAATCAGAACCATGTCTTCACAGGGCAACTGAACAATTCCAAACACACACACATTATTAACTTGACTGACCAAGAGAGAGATCACTCAAAATCACTGTGAGGGGAAGGTAATTAGAAAGTCTTATTTCAGGAAGCTCACCTTATAATTAGGGCAAACGCCTAAGCTAATACAGTAGCCTATCTGCAGCACACAGCCAAGAGTTACCTACATTCTTCTGTGATCTCTGGTATTGATATGTTTAGTGTTGAACTCAGCAGGTATAAAATCAGGACAGCTTTTGCTTCTCAGTTTAAAGTCTCCCTGCATATATTAAAAATTGTCAATGCTAAAGGCTCAGCTATATTGTCTTTTAAATATTAACAGTATGAAGCAGTGTGGTTATTTGCACACCACAAATGGGGTGTAAGAAATGACACATGAGAGAGAGAGAAGTGTCTCGTTTCATTCAATTATAGAACGCTAGCGACAATCCTCTACAGAACACTAAGTGACAATCTTCAAGCCTCTCTAGCATTTGATTTTTCATGTAATCATTACTGTAACTGTGTTCTTAATTAAAATAGATTAAAATCTAGCATGCACGCACACACATCAACAACTGAGAGGGCTTTGTGCATGCGGCTGATCAGACTTGAGGCACCGAGCTTGTTTTGAACACAGGAAGCCCAACGTGCAGAAAATGAACCCACATCCTGAAAGGGCAGTAGGTCTGAAAGATAGATAGACCCTATTCTCGAACTTCTCCCAAGGTGGATTCCTCGAGAATATCCCGAGCAGATGACGGGCACTAGACTAGAGCATTCAACCTCTCTCCCGCTTCCGGCTGTTAGAGGCCTAGCCGAGCAACCCTGCTTTCCTCGCCTAGGCTGCTAGGCTCTGCCCGTCCCTTCCTGCCCCTGAAGGAAGGGGCTCTAAGCCCGCTCCTTAAGTGCCCCCTTTTTAAGGGGGGAGGGCGCGACGGTGAGCAGCCGCCTCCCCACCGCGTGCGAAAGAAAGCAGCCGCTATGCCCGGGGTGCGGTCGCCGCAGCCAGGCTGGCTGGCAGGCAGGCAGGCAGGTCGGTCGGCCGGCCGGCCGACCGGCCTACTACCTGCCTGCCGCTAGTTCGCCTGGGCGGGGAGGGAGCGCGCCAGTGCCCGTGTGTGCGTGCGCGTTTGCCTGTCTGTAAGTGAACGCGTCTCACCCATGAGGATGCGCATCTGCTTCTTGCCGAAGAGGCGCGAGAAGAGCGAGGAGATGGTGAGGCCCATGGCGGCTCGGGGCTGGGCGGAGGCAACAGCGGCGCAAGGAGCGAGCGGCCCGAGCGCGAAGGCGGCGGCGGAGAAAGCAGAGGCAGCGACTTGGGCCCGGTCCCTCCTCCTCCTCCCTTTCTTCTCCCCGCTCGCTTTTCTCCTCTGTCGGATCGCGCTCCCGCAGGGACGTCTCCAGGAACGAGCAGGCGAGGAGAGGCTTCGCTGGCGTCCGCTGGCTGAAGCGCTTCTGTGTCTGGGGAGCCTGCTTTGCGCTCGCTCTTTTCTTCGCTCTCGCTCGCTCACTCGCTCTCTGCCACGTCACGGCCGCCCGGCTCCAACGCGGACAAAATCGCGTCACGCCCGCCACATCCTCACCGCGGAACCACCCCCACGAACCTTCCACCAGGCCCCTGTAGGAAGACTACGACTCCCAGGGTGTCCATCGCCGGCAGCAGCCTTACGGGCTTGAGTTTTGCCACCCCACGGCACGACGGGAAATGTAGTTTTAAGTAGACCTTTTGACCTCGTGCGCGCGGCATGCTGGGAAGTGTAGTAACTTTTTTTTTTTTTTTAAGGGCTGAGCTTTCCTTCCGTCTGTTCTTCTGTGTGTGACGGCATGGTTTCCCCACAGCCTAAGGCCTAGCTGTACTCAGGATGTCTTGAGCAGAGAGAATTGAAGGGGTAGTAGCACTCAGGCCCATTTCCCACAGACAGCACCGATGTGGTGACAAAATTATGCTTATCTGTACACTTCTGTGTGCAGGTGAGGCCTCATTTGAGGGGAAAGGAAAGAGTGGAAGTCCCATATAAAAAAGATGTTAGTGAAAGGATTAGTTCTCCCACACAGATTTCTTTTCTAGCTACAGGAATAGATAGATGGATATGGTCTGGAGAGGACCTGGGAGCTGCTGTACAAGGTCCGAAGAGGCATTATATTGCATTTATATCCTGCCATTTCCAGTTTATCCTCACAACTGCAACACTCATGCGAGGTAGGTTGCACTGAGAATGAGTGACTAGCCCACAGTCAGCCAATGAATTTCATGCTGAGTGGGGGCTAGACCACTGATCTCCCAGGGCCACAGCTGAACCACCACTCCAAGTGTTGGAGATCAAACATGGACTTACCCCCTCATTAGCCCCTTGTGAAAAGCAGGTCATATCATAGCACAGGGACCAATCTTGTGACCTGCTAAAATGTTAAAATGCTCAGAGATGCTTCCTAGCAGAGGGGCTATCACTTATTGGCCAAAAGACACTGTACCAGCTATTACTAATTTAACTGATTTTTCTAATAAGAAAAAAGACAAGTGGTAGGAGAAAAAAATGGAACATGTTTGGAATGAAACAACAGGTTGCAAAATATACACACCCCAATAGAATTCTTGAAATGAGGCGGTGTGGTTACACAATAACTGTCAATAAACAGCTCATCTGGGGATTCTGCTGGAGCAAAATCTGCTTTTTTCAAAAATAATTTTTGCTTATTTGGAAGGACTTGTAAGCATCTTGAACACAAATTCCATGCTGCCGCCCCCTCCATAAAACATATCACCGATAATAAATCATTTCAATTTTCTGTAAGGATAAGATATTTTGATTTTTTGGGAAAATGGCACTTGTTTACTTCTCAAGTCACTCTCCTTTATAACATTGCCTGGAAATGAAGAAGTTAGATTCTTACATAATAAAAACCACTCCAGTTCAAGTGTACTCTATAGATATTGGAACTAAGGCTAGGTAATACCTCTAAGGCCATGAAACCTGTCGATTGGAATTTAGAATTAATTTTTGAGGGAGCATATCATTAACTACTATTCTGCATTTAGCACTCATGTTCATGTACAGAAAATAAAAATATCTTAAGCTTAATCCAAAACTGACTTATTCAGGAGTCCCGGTGTGTTTGGATTGCTGCACCAACACTGAAATTCACAGAAAAATCCATACAATTATAAGTCATTCATTGTTCAAACAAATTAAAATTCAGAAGTCTTAGATCTGTGAAGAACAATGAATGTTTGCAATTACATAAGAATTGCAGTGCATAATACAAACTCTAAAACTTATAGACTTCATTCTGTAGGACTGTGGAAGCTTCAACCTCATGGCTTCCATGCAAAGGCCAGACTAGCCATGAAGAAAAATGAGCCAACTATATTTTCCGTTAATGATTCATAAGTGAGGTCACTGCAATTAGAGTAAAAGGGGCAGGTCCATTCTGTTTCTCCACTTTGGTAATGGAGCTGGAGAAAGGATAAAAGTTCCTGTTCTTTACCTACTCATGCATTTTCAAGCCTTTCACCAGTCAATAGGCCAAAAAACACACAAAAAAGTGGTGGCTTCTAATTTACAAAACACTCCAGAGTAAGAGTGCTCTGTAATCTGGTCCTAACATTGTCATCTTTTCCTCTACATGCTAGACTGATCCTTTCCCAGACATTGACAGTGTATGGTTTTTAATGGGTCCTTGGATTTTGGTTGTTGAAAATTGTTCTATTTTATATGATACCTTTATGATACTAATATTGCATGTCATGGACTTCCATTTTTGTAAACTGCCCAGAATGCTTTGGTTGTGGTGTGGTACAGAAATTCAGTAAATGAAATTAAATATACCAGCTAAAACCTGTGACATGTTGCATTATGGTGTGCTCCAGTTCAGTGTGCCAGCCAACCATGGGGTCTTTCAAAGAGTGCCATTTAATGTTTTCCCCCTCAACAGGGAGTCAGGATGCCCCTACTCAGTCCTCATTAAGATGTTTAGGGCTGTCATTACCACCCGTTCCACAAGTGTGTCCTTAAGTTTTTGATATATTTCCCCAAACAGGACTAAGTACTGTAGCTAGGAACTAACATAGTTTTAAGTGTTTGCTTCGTGGTGGGGTAGTTGGTTGGTTATGGCCTTGAGTTGATAAATGGATTGCACTCTGGAGGATACCTGAGATGACCCAAAGCTTTCTCACTCCATACAGGGGAGCAGGAGTCAGCCCCTGGGCTAGAACTCACCTTCCCCACAGCCAAAATTAGGTAGTGCAGTGGCGGGGGTGGGGGGGGGAGCTCATTCTAAGAGAAAAGCAACTGTAGCAGTAGAGTAACTGGGGTTAGTTTGCACACCCAAGAAAATGGTATACCTTGAATACAGAGCTTTTTTCATATAAGAATATCTGCTTTACTCTGTGCAAAATTAAATTCTGCACTTAGGAAGCACCACTGGAGCAGGAACAAAACCTCCCAAACATTAGGACTCTCTTCTTGGAAGCTTTAGTCTAGTCAGTCTTTTTTTTTTTACTTACCTGAATTGAAAATATTTAGTAGTCTTGCTGCGATGAAGCACATGCTATCTCATTACTTCTCCTAAAGCCAGAAACAACTTTGAATTTTTGCTTTAGGTCACTGTTTTGGTATAAGGCAGCTTCCTCAGGTGTGATATTATGGTAACGGAAAAGGGCACCAGAGATAACTGAACAAAAATAGATTTGTGGTGCTGCTGGATCATTTTGTAGCTGACAGTTGCCAAGCAAAAGACAGGCAGGCTGTCTGCCAGCACAGCACAAGGCAGGCGAAAACACATTTGGCCTGCCTGGTGCTGTTTCAGTGTTCTTCTCTTTTGCTTGATGGTTCCCACCAACCACTGTCTTAATATTTTATTGATATAAATTTCAAAAGAGTTTTAGTAAACTTCAGCTACTTGTTATTGTATTCACATCCCTTTTCAAACACAACAGACATATCAGGATCCTTGCAGTACAGTTGGTAGTCGGGACTCTACTGAACAAATTGCATGATCTTAGAATTAACCCAGACTGGTTACCTGTATTTCAAGTTGGGAGACAGACACACAAAAGCATGTAACTGATTAAAGAAGTTACAGATCAAATACAGGCTGAATAGAATTCTAATACTTTTCCTGGAAGCTGATTATTTGTTTTTCTTAATTAGTGGATCCTCTTAATATGTGTTTGCTAAAAATTTTCATGAAAGCATAATTTTCACTTGTATTTATTTCAAATTCCTTTTTAAGATAAATTCTCAATCCAAAATGCCAAGCGCTTTCATAATAATTGATCAAAAGTGTAACCCATATCAGTGTGAAACACTGTAGCATCTAAAACATTCTCACCTCAACCCACCCCCCTTTATTTTGGGTAATTGCAGTAAACTTACTGGAGTATGTATAGATTCCATTGCATGCATGCATGTGTGCTAAAATGCAAGGGGACAAAGCTAGGAAAGCAGCACAAAACCAAGGCAGTTGCACCTGAAAGGGATTGCAAATCCTGATTCTAGGCTTTTTTGATACAGAAATAAATCAATCAGTTCAGTGACATAGCGCACACAATTTTGAATATTTAGACAGAAAAAATGTCCAATACCAGTATAACTCACTGGGGAGTGTTGGGCATTTTAGGACTTTTTTGTCTAAACATTCACACAACTGTACCCTTACTTCAATATGAGCATGCACTGGATTTTATCCACACTATTTATGCTTCACCTTTTTGGAATAGTCACCGTGAGAATATTAAGCAAGAATGGAATGCTACAATGTACTGGACAGTTTCAAATTTTCCACTCTATTTCAGGGTCTTTACTGAATAAACATGAACAAAGTTTCTGTAAAAGTGAAATTTATTTCCTTTAAAAAAATACATTTTGAAAATAAGCTAATGTAGCTAGTTCAAATGTACTATGTAATGCTTCAGTTAATGAAGATTTAGTGGCCATATTTTTTAAAAAATGCTACTCTTCACCTGTGCAAAACAATATTTATTAGCTATTTATGCAATAGTGGCATAATTGCAGAAGCCAGCTTTTATACAGTTTAATTTTAGCTTCTGATTTGGAATTCATCTTAAGTGAATATTTAAAATATATCTTAAAATGCAGAGGGCAGTCTATAGCTAAAATTAAGGACTCAAAATAATAGTGCATTATAGTATACAAAGGCAGTTTTCCACAACAGGCCTGTAATGGATGATTATGTTTCATCCAAATGAAGAAATGTTTAGGAATAGTAATCACTGTGTTGATCAAGCTTCTGCATTTATGTTCCTCACAGTACTATACACACAATATAGGTACACATTACAATAGGTATAACATAATTGGAATGATTCCTCCAATTCCTATTACATACAGTTATAAAATTCTTGCATTCTCATATTCTAAAGAAGTTAAACATTTAGCAAAAATAATTTATTGCCAATGAGAAATGGCTCATTATGAATATTTATAGTATACACACTGAATGGGTTCGTATGACAACAACCTATTGATGATAACAAGCCACAGTGAGTTGTCAGGTCACCAGGACTCCGACTGCATTCCACAGGATGGAGTTTCCCCTTTATTTTTTCAGAAACAGGCCATCTGGACAATCCATTGCTTCTTCTAAGGATTGTTCAATGCACAATGGGTTGTTACGTCATCTGAACCTAGAGAGCAATTTCACTGAGGGTAGTGAGACCCTTGGCCAAGTGGGAAAAGCCACTGCTGCTCTTGCCCCTTGCCACTACTAGTGACAGCCCATGTACTAATGCTCAAGCAACACCTGAAAGCGACTGTCACAGGCTACCACCCTTAAAAAAATGTCCCTTGCAAATTTTGCAAATCTGTTCATAATTTTTTATTATTGTTGATCTTTCTCAAATGTGCTTTTCTGCCTGTCCAATATGCATAGTCTTGCCCAGTCACTTTCCTTGTCTGTTTCAGCTGTTAAAAGGAATAATGAAGTGGGGCAGAAACTGCAGCAAGTAAGTGCTCTGAAGAAAAGGTACAGGGGATGAGGAAGTTCCCTTCTCTTTCCAGAATAGCTGGAAGTTCATGGAAGAATTGGAAAGGTAGAGCACACTAAGAAGTGTCAGTTCAACACATATAACTGAGAAAGTTACATTGCTAATGAGGAACTACTGTCACCCCTTTTTGGTGCAGCTCCTTTCACCTCTTTTTTCCCTTTACCCATGTTTTTCAAGTGCCAAGGATCTATTGCATAGCTGTCAACTCCACTAATTAGCCTAGATGCAGTCTTATCTTACCAGTTTCCATGTATGTTATCTACTTGCCAGTTCCTTTGACAACTAAACAGGCAAGAAAACTAACCAGGCAAGGCTACTTGTATCAAACAGTGCTTAAGAGCACACTTGCAGAAGACTAACAAAATAATATTGATTTTTAAAAGTTCTAAACATAGTTGCACTATTTGCGGGGCTGAAAAAAAAGATAAATACAGTTCCAATTGTGCTTTTGTGAGGCTCCAAAAATACACAATACTGTTGATTGAAAAGGGATAGTGATCAGAGTGGAGAGGAAGAGACAAGATGTTACAGAGGACACTGGTGTACCTGCCAAAGGATGGTGGTGGGGGTCAGGAGGGGGAGAACAAGCCACAGTGAGCTTGAGCATCCACTGGCTGTACCATGGGTTGTTCTATGAACAATCCACACTGCATAGCTTAGTTGCAGGCTGGCTTAATGTGTTATGCAAATGCAGCTACTGTAAGCTGCAAAATACAAAAGCCATCCCTAGAGAAATATAAGTAATACAGATTAAAATAGCCTCCTTCTTACATCACATTTCATTAAAGAAAGTTAACCCCCAAAAAACTTTAAAAACTTTAAAAACTGGGAGGTATAGTGATTTAATGCTATTTAGTGTTTCTATAGCAGCTATGAAATATATTTTTCACTAATTTAATCTAGTAAGGACAAGCTATGTATAAAAACCTGTTTCTGCATATAACCTGTCATTTTGGATTAGCCCCACAAAGCACAATATGGTGGAAGAAAATGAAAAGCTACATATTGAAAATACTGAACGGATAGGTAGCCCATTCTCAAAATGACCATACATAAGAACACAAAGTCTTTCAGAAACCTCTATTTACACACTGTAAGGATGTGATCCTATGAACTATACCCTCCCTACTCAGAATCCTGGGAACTCGGAGGCTTTCAAGGTTTCTGTGTCCTGCCAAGCTGAAGCTGGCAGAGTGGGAGGAGAAGCAAAAGCAATCTTTGACTCCCTGTTCTCCAGTCTCCTTTCTTTTCACTAGACCACATTTCCACCTGTCTAGTGAGGGCACTTCCATGTGGGAAGGAAGGAGAAAGCTCAGGACAAACGGTAACCTGGCCTTTCTGGTCTCCTTTCCTCCCTACCCACTTCCTCTCCAAGGCTTATTTTCAGATCTTGGAAAGACAGCCAGAATACTTCTCTCTACTCTTGCTGGGCGTTGGATCTCTTGACTCCCCCTTGTGATGTCAGAGCACTGTCTCTGTATGTGGAATATATTTTATGAGCCATGGGATGCCTGCTCAAGATTGCTCTCTAACAGATGATTAATGATGTCAGAAGAAACTGCACCACTTATATACTTGGCACAAGGAAATAGAAATGATGTTTTGGTAAAGCAGCTGGTTTTATGTTCCCCAATGCCTATAGCAAGTCAGATGTTTTTGCTGCTACTATTCTTATAACACTACCACGGCACATGACACTTCACAAAGAACAGGTATGTCAGATCCCTGCCTCATGGGACTTACAATCTAAATCAGACACAGGGAAACAACAGAGGAAGTGCAGAGGAAACAGCACTGTAAGTAGAGGAAGATAATGTGATTATTTCAATTGCACATACTTTGTCTTTGTTACAGTTGGGTATACGGATTAGGAGGATGATCCACAGGCTTTCTGGAAAAGGTGAGCTTTAGGAGTACTGCTGGGAGGCAACTGAAAATTAGATTCAGTCAATCTTTGAAATTTGAATTTTAGCTCTGCAATTTAAAATTAAGATTTAGCATGGTACAACAGTTCATGAACTTTGATGAGAAGCACCTGCTTAATTAGCTCCAAACCTTAAAAATAAGGGAGGGAATAATGCTATATTTTTCTAGCAACTAATGGAAAGTGTACAATCTGTGAAAAATGTAATTGGTTGTAAAACAACTTCTTTATAGTTTAGCTAATCAATATCCATGCTAGAAACAGATTTGTTGCCAATAAGTAGTAGTTTTGCTGTGTCAAATCATCTCAGGTGTCCCAGAACTGATGTGATCTGGAGCACACTCCCCGTTCTTTTCCTGCTACTCATTAGGGACAGTATGTTTTCCCTACCATCTAATTAAGGTAACTTCAGTCCCCTGGGATATTTCAATTCGTAACCGATGTGTACATCTAACTTCCCAAATTGGGAACTTGAAACCATGGGTAGATATGGGTGTCAGTTTATGGTTACAGTCTCCAATCTGGGGGGAAATTATGGTTAGAAGCAAGCATAGCTTTTACAGGTGAAATACAGCAGACTATAGTTAGTGGATGGACCCAAGGAATTCAGCGCAACAAGGGGAGGAATATGTAAGCCCAAAGGGATGCTCCTAAATCCTTAATCATGGTTTGAAGATACCTGCCATGATGTCTGAACTAAACTTCAATGTTTTGTGGACTGCCATTTGAAACTTTAATGAAAAGTAAAATATCAAAAGGACAGACTGGGGAGCTGCTAGCTTGACCTTAAGAGTGATAGTCTTTGAAACTAACCAGAATATTGCTTCCCCTGAGTTTCAGAAAATTGGGCAGAGCACCACCAGTTTCAGAAGTTTTGGAATGCCTGCACTATGGGCCTGTATTTAAAAGTTTAAGATTTTCAATAAGAGCACTTAGTTTTAAACATAATTAACAAGCATCTTTTTGTTTCCTCTGTATTCAAGTTGAACTTCAATGGACATTTTAAAAAGTATAACTTTAGAAATATAAACATGAAGTGATTCCATTGCAGTCTATTTTTCAGATCTACTGTTCTCTGTTTCTCTGAGAATACCTGCTTTATACTTTTGAAATATGTGATGTGGTGCATCTGGCTGTATGAACATCCAGTTAGTCATACTGAGCCAGTTTTGTTCAGGATACCCTGTAAATCTTCTGGCTGTGCAAGAATAATTGAATCAATGTGCCTCCGTAACTTTTCCATAGTGCCAGGTTTCACAGGTAAATTTTCTCCATCCGTCTGTAACCAGAGAAAGTGCAATTAAAAATCTATGTTAATGTTCAGCAATCAGTGAGAATTCAGCAGTCATTAAAACAATCATCAGTGATGTATCTGACATTCAAACTGTCCTACTAAACAGCTTCATTAACATTAGTGTAAGCATGGAATTCACATGCAACTGAGCTAAAAAGTTCTTTGTATATTCCAGATTCATATAAGGTCAGTTCAGAATGCAGTTAGGCTTGGAACCTTCTCCCTGAGTGTACTGGCATCTCTTGATTTTGATTATTCATAGAAACCTCTAATTATTCTCTGAAAACTTTAAGTGAGAATTCTTTATAGCTAGTCAGAAAATTTCATATCATATCCAACATGTTCATAGTGGAAAATTCTTTAATATTTTCTAAGAATGATTTGAGGTAGCCCACCCAGATCCAGGCAACTAACAGACGAATAGCGGAATATGACTCTCAGAGTACACCAGACTGGAGGCACAGCTATCTAACTGAACATTCTGTTCCAAAAGTGGCAAGCCAAATGCCCATGGAAAGGACACAAGCACACACTGCTTTTGTTTCCCTGCAAATAGTATTCAGAGACATACATCCTCTGATGCTGAACATTCCCAGTAGCCACTGATAACCTCCTTGAATTTTTGAGTTTTAGAACTGTCCAGCTGATCACACTGCATCACAGAGCAAACTTCATTGCAGAACAATCTCCTTTTACCTGTCCTGAATCTCCCACCATCCAGCTTAATTGGATAACCCCAAGTTCTAGTATTGTGAGACTGAGAAAATTTCTTTCTGCCTACTTCCTCTATATCATGCATATTTATATTTACCTCTACTATGTCCCCTTTGCTTGCCTTTCTTCTAAGTCAAAAAGCTTTAAATCTTTCATTACAGGAGAATTTATCAAGCCCCTTAATACTTTTTATATGTCCTTTTCTGTCCCCCCACTGCCACACTAAAATTTCAATTTGAGATGCATCAAGCATAACTGCACACAGCATTCCAAGTCTGGCTGCACTACGGACTTGTGAAAGACCATTATGATGTTGGCAGTTTCAGTTTTGATTCCTAATGATCCCAAATGTGATATCTGCCTTTTTCACAGAAGCTGTGCTCTGGGGCGACTTTTCATCAAGTTGCCGACCACAGCCTCAAGATGATTTTTCTGGTCACTCACCACAGCCAGCTCTTTTAGCATATACATGAAGCTAGGGCTTTTTTTTTTTTTTTTTTGCAGAAGTCAGCATCAATTTACACTTGCTTACACTGAACCATATTTGCTATTTTAAAACCTATTCCCCTAATTTGATGAGTTCTTTTTGGAGCTTGTCATGATTTTCCAGGTCAGTCAATGCCAGCTCACATCCCATTAGCATATGCATGAAGTTAGGGCTTTTTGCACCAGTCAGCAACACTACACTTGCTTACATTGAACCACATTTGCTACTGCTGTCCCCTCACAGTTTGGCAAGTACTTTTTGGAGCTTTTCATGATGGCTTTCTGTTTGAACCTTATGAAATAATTTGTTGGCATGTGCAAGCTTGGGCACTTCACTGCTTGCTCCTAATTCACAGCCTTTATGAACAAGCTAAAAAGTATCAATCCCAATAAAGAGATGCTTCTGTTACATCCCCTGCATTGCAAGAACTACCCTTCATTCTTATGCTCTGCTCCCTGATCCTTAACATGTGCTAAGCCTGGTGTAAAACCATGTTGTCACTGCTTCGCAAGATACCCACATGCTCTTCTTCTCCAGGAGTAACCTGTATGCCACTGCCCAGAGAGTCCTACATAGGACTATGGATGACTTTTATAAATGTAATAAATAAATAGTTCCCAGGGCAATTGTCATGTCTAAGGCACAAAGATACCAATGGGGAGCGATAGGTCAGCTGCAACCTGGGCATTTTTATAAAGACTACCTATATGGGAAGGGCCATTTCCCTCTGAGACAGAGTCCAAGCTTTGCTTGCAAAAGGTCAGAAATTCAATCACTGACATGTTCAGGTAGGACTGGGATAAACCACTGTCAGTCATTACAGATATTGCCCCCATTTCCCACTTGATACCCTTGCTCGGACTCCAGGTCCCAGAATTCCTGACCATTGGCCATGGTGACTAGGGCCGATGTGAGTGGAGGTACAAAGCATCTGGAGGGCACCAGCTTGAAGATTGGTGTAAACAATACTGAGCTAGATGGACCCAGTATAAAGCAACTTGCTCTGTTTCTATTTTAATCAGACAGGTACTTCCTGCTCTATGTAAGGGAGAAATTTTGAGCCAATGGACACAACCACCAGGGAGAGCTACTAACAACAACCATATTATTCTGCAAGGATACATACAGAAATGATGCACCTTTCTAGTCTTAATAACTCAGAAGAATAGTTGCCTATAATTGCTGGAAGGTAAAAAGTATGATCTTTTGGAGATTGCAGTGAAATTGTTACCAAAAAAGAAGGCTTATATAGGTGTAGGAAGAAACTAGTTATAAAGGTCTAAATGGAAGGGAACACAATTGCCAAGAATGAATAATCACAGTCCAGCCTTGCAGCCAGTCCAGTTGGAAATCAAGCTGAGATGCTCTCAGTACGATACCTACTACCACTCCACATTCCTTACCAGAGAATGATAGCCCTACAGGACAGTGATGCAGATCCATATTACAAGCTCACAGGCATGCAATACGGAACCTTCTCCCAGAAGGTCTTCTGAACATTATTCCGCATAAATGACACTGACACTGAATCTTTACAGGAGCCTGATACTGCTCTGTTGTTTGTCCAGCCTCCCAGGAAGATTCCTTAATTTATCCTCTAATTTAATACCAATACCACTCAGAATTTCTGGCCATTCTGAATATGTGCAACTGAGCATCAATACAGGTCTTGGGGAGGACCACAGTCTGTCTTTTTTTAATTTAGAAGCCAAAGTCATGTAGTTTTGAAGAGATGGAAGCAACTCAAAAATACTTTTAGTGACCAGAAAAATTAACAGTGGATAATACTCAAGAGGAGTAATCAGAATGACATAAATAACACGTTAACAACTAATACAATGCTTTGAATACACTTATCCACTTACCAATTTATCCTTTAATTTTAAGACTAGATCCACAGTTTCAACTTCAGTGTGTTTCTGACTCCAGAAAAGTAAATCCTATCAAAATTTTTAAAAATTATTTAAAATTAGATAATTAGATTCATAAAACATTGTCAGGGCACAAAAAGGCAGAACACAAAACACATAATTATTGCATCTTCATGGAATGCCTTAAATACACACTATTACTTCAGTACATTTTTAAAAACAACAGTTAACATGGTATGTCTAAAAGTCTGTGTGTCCACTGGATCGCTAATCATTTTACCTACATTACAGGCATTTACAGATTTCATGAATATTTATTCCAACTTCACAGAATGGCAATACCTGCAACCAAGCCAACCAAACTACAATAGTGGCAAGCTTCTGAGTTCTCCAAAGCTCTTCATCAGTATAAGTTGGGGTGTAGAATTTGTGCCCTTCCAGATGTTTTGGCTGTGATAGCTAGGGCTGATTTGACAGGAACTGAAGCTAAAAAACTGGGGAGCCACAAGTTGCCATCCTTGATCCAGGTGGTTCAAAAAGCAGGTGGGGAAGAACAAAAAAGTCTACAAAATTAGGCCATGAGTTCTGCATTTTACATCCAGTCTCAAGATGAAGACTGTACAATGAATTAGTTAGTTACAGCAAGGTGTGGCAGGTATTGGCTGACCCTTAAAATGGAGAGTTCCTGTTCAGGTGGTATCTGCCAATACTTCCTTTGTTTTTATGTGCCTTGCAGAGCACCATATTTAGCCAGTCAGGTGGAATCTACCACTAGCAACACTGTAAATAATACAAGCTAGAACTGAAGACACCTGTGAAAGGCTTTCATGCATAGAACAAGGGAGGAGGCTGACACAAGCACATTCCTATATTTTGTTTGGATATGGAGTGCCATTAACTTTCTGAAATCTCCCTCTCTTTCTCTTAGTATGTAAAGCTACCACCAGGAATTTTATTCCAATCTAATTAACTTCTCCCACAGTATTCACCCCAACCTATAAGGCTCTTCATTGGACTATGTGGTCCTGAGGATCAGTCTGTGGTATTCCAACAGCCTATGACTCTGAGTTAACAATAAACAAAATAAATTGTATTTCTACAATAAACAAGATGTTCAAGTAACTCCTTAATGAACAATGTATAATAATCTTTGACTGAGATAGGTTACTCTTTGTCTTCACAAACACTCCTCACACACAGATCTCCCTTTCTCTCCTGCACTCAGGTTTCTGTCAGTTTCTCTCTCACACACGCCCTTAAAATACTTGACAATATGAGGTTCTGACTCCCCCTAGTCACTAATATGTCCTCCAGGTGTTCTACTTCCTTCTTTAGAATCTTAAATGCTTTTTACAGCCCTCTGTAGGATTCGAATGAGAAGGCTGCCTCTTCAAATTCTGCAGACTGCTGACAGCTTTCTATTTCTCTCCCCTCACACACTTTCAAGCTCTGCCCACACACTCTCAGTCAACAACCAATGACCTCACTCACTTAATCCCTTTCTTTTACCCCCCTTATCCCTCTGAATCTTACCAATATGTAAAGGAACACAAGCATAACACTTTAAAATGTTTTGCCTTCCAGAGGCAGCCCCTACATTTAATGCAGTGCTGCTCCAAAGATCCCTTGGCAGATTTTCAGGGGGCATAAGAAACTGCAGGTGGAAGGTAGGGACTGATGAGATCCAGTGTGCACATAGAGGACTCTGCATGGCTCTCTGGATCCTGGGCTTTAACACTCACTTTATAGGCACATTTATATTTTCCTGTAAGATTGTCCCTAGCCATGCAAGTTAGATGCTGTTTCCGAGTACAGATTGTGCTTTGTTTTTAAAATACCCATGCAGGGGGCAAGGAAGGAAAAGGTTAATGGAAAGCCGGTTCTCTCACCTCCTCACATAATGCTTCCAAATGCAATGCCTCCAGCTTCTGTGTCATTTCTTTCCGCCGTGTCCTGAACCAGCCATCAAAGTTATACGATTTCAAAAAATGCCTTTGAGACAAAGAAAAAATTAGTGTTATTAGCAGGGTGTTCTGTACATCCAAGTTAAGGAAATTGTCTGCTTTCTAAGCAAAACTCATTTAAAACCATAACCAATACTGACTGTGGGGAACGCTGGACAGCCCTCTGACAACTGTCTGTAAAAACCTCTTGTAAACATGTCTATTTCCTCTCCTGACAATAGCTCATTATGAGCTAGTCAACTGTTTAAAACAAGATACCAATGTGCTGATTTGTTACTTCCAGTGTTAGTTCATCTTCTCGGAGAAGAATGGATTGATTCATACCCAAGCTTTCACTACCTGTACATTGCAGAGAGGCTTTGAGTTTAAATGGAAACTTTATAACTGGCCACTAATGTAAGATGCGCATGAAACCATCAGCCCCAGGTATTGGTACAGGTGCAATGTTTAAACCTCAGGTCAAACATGGACTCACCAGATTTTCTTTGCAAAAGCTCTTACGGGCCCCATACCCCAACCTTAAAGTAGGAACAGTCAAAAGCCTACCTCATGGGGCTGTGCAGAGGATGAGTGACTTGACTTAGCAGTTTTAAAGCACAGCATACTGTAAAATGCACTGTCACACTATTTACATGTTAAGTAACAATGAAATGCACTTTATAACACATATGACATAAATTGATAAATTTCTGAAACCTAGGAAGAACTACTGATAGTATTTGTAAAATATTTCATTTAGTGCAAGAGGCAAGATTTCCTTCCATTTCCAAGACACTTTTTTAATGTAACTGATTTGAATCTAGCTCAGGCTGTGTTCTGTGTTTCACTCAGTATAACAAAGTTACCTGTACAGTCCTATCCAGTCTCCTTTTATCCTGGACGTAAGCTGAGGCCCTGCTTTCTCAAGTGTTTTCATAAATTCCTCTTGGCTGAATGGTTTCAACTGTGGTGGACTCTACAAAGCAAACACAGCTCCAAGTGATCAGAGCACACAACTGTAGCTATGCACAAATGCAATGTTAATCTTCTAAAGATATTCTCACCTTCCAAGGTGATATGCTTTTTTGCAAAGGCATCAAACTTGCTACATATCGTTCCTGAAAAAGAACAGCAGTGCAAAATGTAATTCCTGATGTTTGAATTCTATCTTGGATAGATTCAACATTATGTTTCATTTGCTTCAAAGTATCTAAAAATAAGCCAGATAGAAAAGCTAATAGATGGCATATCACTGGTCAACAGTCAGATATCTTGGGGACAAATCTATCCTTTGAAAGGGTAACATCTGGGTCACCGTAACCCATCCAAGTTCTTGCCTTTCTTACCCGCTCCTCCTTTTAATTCAGACTTGTGTAAACAAATGGGAGGAACTATTATGTAAATTTGCAACATTAAATCTAAAGTTGGTCCTTCTTAAAGTAGACCCATTAAAATCTTGGAGTTAAGTTAGTCATGTCTAACTTGATTTCAATGAGTTGACCCTAACAAAGACTACCTTGGATTTAACCCTCAGATACTGCTATGGATACCTTTGGTAACAAGGTAAAAGGAAAACAAGGGTAGAAACCAGTTCCACTATTGGTGACTGGCAGGAGGGCCAAATCTATCTAGTTGCACTCTGGGTTAGAGTGAACTTACTCAAAACACAATACTTCATTGCTGAGTTTATGTTTTTAAGGATAACATACTAATCTCCAGATTTTTCCAGTGTTAGCTAAAATAAGGCAAAATTTGCAACTACATTAGTTACTATAAACAGCTTTACTGACAGTCACAGAAGCAAAACTGAAAATTGTATAAAAAGAGAGTCTATCCACACAGGAAAAGGTTGGATGTAAAAGTTCCTCTGAAGTGGGTTGAAATTCCTTAAAAAGGAATATTGCCTTAATCACTCCATCAGCAAATTCCATGCTCATTTACCTGGAAATAAGCTTCACTGGACATAGGGGATCTTACTTCTAAAGAAACATACACAGGATTGTACTGCTGTTTACAAGTTGCCCTACAAAATGTTAAAATCAAATATAAACTTATATAAATATAAGCTTATATAAACTACTTTGGTGGTGGTAGGGTGTTCATGCTCAAACTAGGATTATGAGCAAACCCCCCACTATACAATATTGATGGTGAAACAGATTATTCCCATTTAAGAAAAAAATATTTTAAAATATTTCTGACTACTATACAAACTGTGAAGGTGGCCTCATAATCTGGCTGAAGAACTCAGTATAAATCTTTGTCTTTACCCTCAGCTTCTAACAGTGCCATCCTATGCAATAGAAGCTTCACTGTATTCAGTAAGACAGACTTATTTTCAGGAAAGTGTGTATACAATTGCACTGGAATATTTAATTATACATATCTACAACTTTCATTGATCAATAGAGACATGTCAGCTTACTAGAGGAATAATGAAGCTTTGAGTCAGTTCCAAGAAATAACGCCGAAGAATTATATTTTGGGCTTCTGCAGGACGTTTCTGCTGTACTCCCTGAAAAAAGGCAATTGAAGCAGTCCACTTTCTCAGTGTTTGGAAGGCAATATGCTATAGTCTTACTAGACAGACACTAACGTTTAATAGATACTAAATTAAGAACGGTGAAATTATACTACTGTTTTACATATTTTACAATCTTTGTAACATTTCATTTAAGCCATGAAATAATTAGAAACAGCGAGTCAGAAGGGGTCTCCTGGGCCATCTAGTCTGGCCCCCGGCTCCAGCCAGCTCTGCTCATGACATGCCCACCATGTGCCAGCCTATCCTTGAACACCCTCACCAATGGGGCTTCAACCAGTTCCCTAAGATGTTAAGTTTGTTCCAGCAAAAACACTGATTGGGCTTGCAAAACACTTCCAGCCATAGTTGTTTATAAGACATTGTGGTTTACCGTGTTGTCTGAACCCAGCACTCCATCAGTGACCCTGGGGATTGTAGTAGGATCTAATAAACCCACTATGGGCTATTGTGTTCTCCAAACCCAGATAAAAAATAAACTGTGGTTGAATCAAAAAAGCAGACCGCCCCTTAGCAGGAGTGGCAGAAAGGAGTGGTCTCCCTTTCTGAGGCACCCCAAAAAGCCAAAGCAGCCCTTGGGGCCAATTGGGAAAGGCTTCCTGCCCTACCTGCTAATAGTGGGGAGGGGGCATTTCAAAACCTGGGAAAACTGGGGGGGGGGCAGACTTCTTATTTGAATCACAAGCCTCACCCACCCCAACTGGTGTTTCCCTCAGGTCTTGCCACTTCCCTACCTGTCCACTAGGACAAAACTGCAGGCACAGCTAGGACTTCAGTGCACCCTTTACAAATTTAGGGACCCTGGGAACCTATATGGAATTGGGAAGAACTGAGGGGGAGTAAAACACTCTTTTTGCATGTTCTTGAGGGTTTTTAAGGGGGCGTTTGTGCATTTCTGTTAACCACACTTGGGGAAATGAGGGCAGCCCAGGGCCACATCAGCACTCCCAGAAAACCCTACTGATTCTGCTGCATAGGGTGCTCCCCTGCCCTCAACACATACACACCCTGGAGAAAAAGAGTTACCAGTGGGCTGCTAAGATTTCCTGGACACGGTATATGTGCCAAAGTGCAACAGTGGAACCTTCAAGGCTATCAGAATAAAGACTGTCTGACTACATCTGTTGATCTTTAATATGCCACAAAACTCTTTTTGATGTACTGAGGGGAAAAAGGTCTGCCCCCACTTCAACAAACTGCCCCACCTGCATTGCAAGGCAGATTACTCTTTCTGTAGCTCTTTCTTGTGCACATTTAGATTACAGAAGGGGTGCTTCTGTAGATGTACAGAAGGGGTGGGGAATTCTGGAGAACAGGCACTTCACAGAAAAGTAGAAGACTGTAAAAAATATTGCATTTAAGAAAAGGGATTAAATTGTGTCTTTTTAAAGATACACATGCCCCTTACTTTCATGGCTCTGCCCAAGATCTATTAATGTTATTGGCTACAAGTCTGAAATGTTACCTTCTGTAACAGTTTTATTATCTCTTCATCTTTGTTCAAGTATGGCTTATAAGATGTATAAACACCTGGGGGTTGGAAAACAGAATTTTCATTTGGTTTTCAGCCATACAAGTATACAGTAAGTATTAAGTTTATAATGATAAAATGTATTACCTGGCTTAGAATCCAAAGTTTTTAAGTTCTTCAGCTTTTTCACTTTCACCTGCTTTGGAACTTCACCTGCCCAAATAAGTAAATGGTCGCCATGTCAGCCTCTAAGTCAAATGCCAGGATCTTGAGGGCCTGGCCAAGGCAAGTTCTTAAAGTTGCTTGGCCATACAAAAGGGGACTTTGCCAGCTGGTGACTTCTGAATGCAGTGCCACTCAATGCTGAGCCTGATTCAGGGGTCTCCAATATTTTTGGTTAGTGCCAATTAACTTTACTGGTAAGATGGGCTAAAGGTCTCCAGTGAAGAAGTACTTCAGTGGGACATTCAGCCTCCTTATGCAATGATATCATTTCGATCCCACTGAATAAACAAAGGTCTCAGGGCAGTCTACAATTCCATACCTCAGTGCAGAATTCCACTTGTGGGTGTAGCATTCCTCTTTCAACACCAGAGCATATGCTTTGTATCCACAGGCACAACCCCTGGGATCCTTCAGTATAAAGATCCAAGGTAGCTGGAATGGTCTGGGAATAATCTCTGCCCTAAAGCTTGGAGCACTGCTGCCAGTCCAAATAGACTGGCCTTACCCAGCCAGGCTTATTATTTTCTCAATAAAAACAGAAATAAGAGCAACAGTTGCACAGCAGCCGACTACAACTCTCATCATCTTCAGACACTGTGGCTGCTCTTGACTGGGGATGATGGAAGTTATGGCTTAACAGATCTGGAGAGCTCTAAACTAGAGAAGCCTGGAGTAGGTGGAGGCATGGTCTCACCAGATCCATATGTGGAGGCAATCGCTCCTGTTGACTGTCCACAGGGGTCAGCACAGTGGGAACAAGAACCACCATGATTCTACTTGCTATTAGGGAAAGGCTGGGAATTTGAGAGCACTTTTCCATTCCAGGATACACATCTTGCCTGGCTGACCATGACCTGACTGCCTCCTTTCTTCCTCTATGCATGTATGAAAGCTTCCATTCTGGGGATGATCAGGAAACCCTACATGCCACATCTCCACTGCTTATGCCCCCCTCACTCTTCTGGTGGTAGCAGAAACTGTGGAATCCAACCAAACAAGTTGCTCTCATGTTAATGAAAGAGCAAAGGGAAAGCGGCAGGCCTGAACAGTGAGCAAGAGGGGGAAGCTGATGTGGACAGCTTGGCATCCATCACCTCTCTGCCTTGAACAGATTTGATTCCTGTTTGAATGGGTTTGTAGGCTTCTTGCTGTGACCAAGACACGTTGGCTTTTTAAAGGCCAGCTCAATACAAATCAGTAAGTAGCCACACTGTATAAAAGCTGAAACTCTTCATATTCTGTTTGAGGCATTTTGTAAATATATACTCTTTTACATAGCAAAGACTATGGTCTAACGGAAGAGAATTTAACTTCTTACATTTTGTTCAATTTCATTTGATTTCCTATTCAACTCATGATACATACCAGCAAATTGACTATATTGGTCTGATCTGAGTTCAATCTTTTCAACATTTATTCTATAAAGTGATCCAAGTCAGCTAGAGATATAAAGTCAAGCTACTGTTTTCATACCTCAAAACTCAAGCACTACCTCTATCTTGAGCCTAACTTCCCTATTGTTACTTATTTTGTTGACATGAGGGTATCTGAAGGAGAAAAGGTAGTAAGTTAGTAATATTCTGCATGCATTAGAACAAAATAAATACTTTACCTGACAGTTTAATGTCTCCTATTCGGATGATGTGTGGCCAGTGCTGCAGCGTTTTCGCAAAAAATGGATTTGTTACTCCTAATATGACAGAAGGCCTGAAATGTAGAAAATTCCTCAGTGAAATCAATACCCTCACCATAAATTCAACCTTAGCAAATTTCAGAGGAGCAGCTGTGTCACACTGTCCAGAAAACACACAGAGACTTGGGACACAATGAGGACTAGGACTTGCACCCATACTAGCCCCTCTCCAAATAGAAGGGCTCCTATTGCTCATGTAATGGGGCTGCAATCCAGCAGAGGCTTCTTTTCACAGAAGATGATTTCTGCCTTCTCACACAGGTACCGACATGCTCAGGCCCATAGCACAGCTTTGTATATGTTAACTAACGTAAGTTCTTAAGTTTGTTTGTGTATCTTTTAAGGACATCCCTATTTGTGGAAAGGGATGAATGGTCAGGAGAGAGGAGAGCATCTGACCTCATAAAAACATTTTGGCCAGAAAGATTCAGGGAAGGAATGTGGCAGAAGGTGAAGTACATGTGGGCCAGCTAATCCAGGGGGATCAGATGCAACGTAGACCATCAGATGCAACATAGACCACCATACTTTAATTTTGGCAAGTACCCATGGACAGCAAGGTCGGGGGCAGAGGGCCTTCCAGAGATTTGGGACTCCTGCCTTATGAGCCATCTCTTACGCTGCCTCCATTTCAGCACAATATTCCACTCTGTTCCAGAACACCCCGCAACTTTCTGAAGCCGATTTTCAAAGCACACAGGGGAAACTAGGATTATCTTCCCCCTGCAAGTGGAACCACACTCATGGGATCTCTGGATCCAATCCTTTAATGGGGTAGGGCAACAGCTGTGCCCCATGCTAGTAACCCTTTGCCTCCAAACATGCTTCTAGCTCTTCCAGAGATAAACCCTGTCAGTGACAATACTCTCTTCATTTGCAACTAGGATGGGTCAGGATCAGCCAAGCCGAGTTTGATTTACAGGGAAAGGGACAGATGGAGGCTGCCAGAAGCAGAGAAAGCCTTAATCAACTGCTCAAACAAGGACGACAGCAGAGAACCCCCAGGAATTGTTAAGACAGAGGTATAAACCTCCCTCTCTCCCAGGGAGAGATTGTCAGGATCAGAACCTTGCAAATAGAATCAGGAATGCCGATTCAGGTCCTTGCAGGGAACAGCTGTGTGGCAATTATGCAGTACATAAAAGGCCGCACTAAACTGCTGCTCCTGGCCACAGCAATGAGAACTATCCTGGAGACTATCTTGTACTTCAGCTTCCAGCTTTGCCTTGACCGGAGACCTTGTTCTTGCCTGCCTCCTGCCCAGCTCCAGCCTGTTCCTGCTTCCATCCTTGTCTCCAGCCCAACCCTACCAGTTACCTGTATCCACCCTCCTTGACCATGCCTTGCTCCTGGAAATGACTGTCTTTCCAGCACCTGACCTTTGAACTATACTCTTAGACTGTGTATTTGCCTCAAAGCCTTTTATCACCAAGAAGGGTTTCCTTTAAAAATTACATGGAAGAACAGGACCCCTTAGATTTTACCTCTTGTGCCATTATCCAGAGCTGGACTTTTGATGAACCTCCCCCCCCCACCAAGTTATTCCCACTAATAAATGAATATTAAGTTGGAAGCCCAACACAGCAGGACCCCATGGAACTGGCTGTCCTCCCAGGAACAGGCAAGTGTCTGTTTCAAAACTCTGGTCCTTCCTGTGGCTTAACCCCAGAGGGATCCTGCTCCACCCCACCAGACTATTCATGGTTGAGAGTCAGTACCACCAGATACACGTAGTGTTAGCTTCAGCCTGCAGATCCTGACAATTACTGCCATGTTGAATGATTCCTGTACTGATCCTGCGCACATTAAAACTTTGCAAAGAGAAGTCACAAGATGCATCTTTTATTTTTCATGGCCTTTTGGCCCAATTATTTGGCTTCCCACCTTCAATAGCCATATGTACAGGCCTACAAAATAATGGTAACATCAAACAGATGAAAAGGCTGTACTCCCAAAGCTTGTGCTACAATACAGGTGTCACAATATTTTAATTTCTGTTTAAAGTTACCAACAATCTAGAATTCTCAGTGCATTTAAATATACTTCCAAACAACAACAAAAAAGGCTAAAAAGTATATAGTTCTTCTCCATTTTGTGATTAGTTATTTAAGTAGGAGAAGCTGAAATAGTGAAGTGGACCAGTGAGACTTCATGATGAGTAACTAACTTTATGTTAAGGAAAGTACCACTAACAGCTCTGCTGGGGAAAAACAGTCTAGAAAAAGCTAAACCAAGCACAAAGAAGAACTATACAAGAATAGATAAACCTGTCTCGCAAAAAGAAGGGAAACTGTCATATTTTCTTTGTTAAACCCACCAAGTTGGCTACTGTTGCTACCAAGTTTTTACTGCTTTAGTTTTGAAATAAATAATAAAATGCATACACCATTTGACTTGGCATGTCTGTTAAGTAACACCAAGAATCAAACTACTTTTCATAAACCAGTTTAAAAGCTTCCTTAATGTCCAGGCAGAGGTATAATATAGATATACAAGATCTGGAGGAGGTCTGTGGTTGGGAAACATACACGCACATACATAAAATACCCAAGGTACATAACTGATCAAACTGCAAAATGTTCTTATAAATATACAGATAAAATATTTTTTCTCACCTTAACGTTAGCTTACACTGACAACTAATGCTCCTTGATTTATGGAGCCCTTAATTTAAGTATCTTTTTGGATACTTTACAATGAACTCTTTAAACAGGGCAGCAAGTAATTCCAAATTCAAGTAAAACTATCCCTGGAATAAGATGCTTGTGGAAGGAAATACTTTGCACTGGAAGATTCTCTTTCACAACAGGGAGGCTCAGACATAAAAATAAAATATTCCACAAAGTGGGTTACCAGCAATGTTTAAAACAGCATAATGTTAAATCATTAGTTTCCTGATCTCCTTCATTCACACAATAAGCCATCATTCCAACATTGCTTTGTTTCTATGGAACTGATAAAATGAAAGAGTTTTGTTTCTAAAAATATCTTGCTCATAAATATGGCTTCCATGTTCGGCTATTTCCCCCCACTAAGATCTTTGTAATTCAAATTGATGTCATTTCAGCATAAGTTGCTACTGGCTTTTAATGCAGAACCCAACAGAAAAAATACGAACAAAGGCTTAACTATCAGTATTTATAGTAAAGAAATACTGTGAGCAACTTTTTTTTTTGCATTTTATTGGAAATAGCTGCATTTTGATTCAAAAGTAACTGGAAATATTGGAGAAAGAGTGCTCATGCACGATTATTCCCATTTAAAACCAATTTAAATGCTTTAAGCTCAACAATTTGGCTAGACATAATTAGAATACTGATATATTATTACAGATTCTTACTAGAGTTAAGCATTTTTTTATTCTGAGTAGATAAAGGATTTCATAACAGCCTTGAACACAGGATCTCTTATTTTAAGTTTATGTTACATGTACTGGAGATAATACGGTATCAAGACATCAGCTGCTTTCTATTTCCTGTCTCCGAGTACTAAACTTCATTAAAATAGTTGTTTATGCACCGCATGGTTGCAAAACTAAACAACTGGATCTTTTGTTAAGATGTCCTAAACTGAGGTCCCTAGTCTTCACTTAATCCATAAAGCAACAGTCCCTGAGTGAGACTTATTTCTGAGTAGGCACG
Organism: Varanus komodoensis; assembly: GCF_004798865.1. NCBI lineage: Eukaryota > Metazoa > Chordata > Lepidosauria > Squamata > Varanidae > Varanus > Varanus komodoensis. The sequence continues at coordinate 16,771,677 of NW_025336346.1, forward strand.
GATAGGATCACCCCTTAGGAAAGAATCATGATGGAAGAATTACTCTGGACACCAACATTTATAACTGTAAATCATTTTACTTACGGGGTCTGTGTGCGGGTGGTGTATTCTTTGAATTCACTGTCATGTATTGTAAAATAAGGCCTAAAATCACTGTAGTACTTCAGAGGCGAGATACAGCTGTGAAACGAACACACACAACATTAAAATAATGTGTGCGTGTGTGCTACATGCTTACTCAGTCAATTACTGTTTGATCTAGATAAATTCTACTGTATTTTTGATATTTTATTCTGTCTTTTAAAATACATGAACTGTTAATCCCTTCCTGGATACTAATAGCACGCACATTCTCTGAATGAGAACCCTTGAGTAGCCTCAGTGGCAGTAGCCATGCATGACAGAGAGCTATTAGTTGGCGGGCTGGCTGGGGTGGGGGCGGTGGGCTGCAGTAGAAAACTGAAGGGACATGGAATGGAACAGCATGGCTGGCTGGTTGAAATTCTGAGCAAAATTGACTCAAGACGATTTTCAGTCTCTGAATTCAGAGGCAGACAACAATCCAACGCAGAACTTGCAGTGTGGCGGGAGCAACTGTGGCCTCCCAGCTCCTTCTGCTCAGCCTTTTCAGCTTTCTAGACAAGGTGCTTTGGAGAGGGAGGGAAGCAGACAGGACAAGATACACCTTCTCCACAGGCTCCTCCCCTCCCTGCCTACTAAGCGCCACCTCTACGCCCCCTCTGGCCTTAGAAAGGCAGTTTCCAGCCCTGAAAAGGCAGCACGCACAGTTCCTTCCACACTGGCTGCAAAGGGGTTCAGGGCATGCATTCCCAGCCTCAGGGTCAGTGCCCTGCCTCCTTCTTACCATGGATCTGGGAATCCAGAGTATAACAGGAAGATCTAGTCTGTGACATTCAACAGGTGGGCCTGAGCCTCGGAACCTTCAGACCATCATCAAAAAAATTCATTTATAAGTGCTGAGCTTACCTACATGTTTAAATTCTTCCTCAGTTCTGTATGTGTTTAATGCAAACCAAGGGCCTGCACATTCTGCAATGGCCTTCACATTGTGATTCATGGTGAGATCACAGTTGTGAGGTTTTTTTTAGACTCCTCCATATGTTTACCTTACAAGTGCCAGCACAGTTTCTGAAGACTCTGATGGAGATGGCGCCATGACAACAAGCGGTTCCCCTAACAACACTAGCTCCCATAGCATCTGGATATGAAAGAAGACTGGCAAGAAACATCTGAAACAGATTTACAAGAACAGGAATTGTTGTTGTTGTTGTTTATTTGCTTTCTCTCCTTTACATATAGTAGAGTGAATAGGAGAAAAAATGGAGAACAAAGACAGAATGGTAAAAAAATGCAACTGAAAATTTACCTTGACTCATACCAGCTTGAAAGTCTAAGATATGCATGACGATTGAACCACTGTGAAGGGTAAAGAGGCTGGGACAGAAAAGCTGTGGAGATAAAGTGTGGGTAGAACTACAGCCAGATGCCACACAATATCCAGCTCTCCAACTGTGGCCAAGCCCTGGGGATGCAATGTCCACAGATATAATGGCTGGGTTCAGACTATACAGTAACCCACATTCAAGGGTTGAGGATGGGTTGTCATCAAGCCCTGGGTTGTTATTGTGTTGTCTCACCCCAGCTGAGATAACCAATCATGGTCAACATTTCACAACCTACATAACAACAAACCATGGCTTCTCTTCATGGGCAGTCAATGGTTAATAAACCATTGTTTGTTGGCACAGCTGTGTTCAAATAACATGATAATCCACCTTTCAATTACAACCCATGTTTGACCCATTTACACCTCTTGGCTGTGGATTATTATGTTATCGGAATCCAGTCACTTACATTACTATGTGGCATTGTAAAGAAAGAAGATTCTAAGAGCACTGCCCAGCAATCTAGGGGGATGGACTAGAGGCAAGAAGAGAGGTCAAGCACAGTGCAGTCTCTGAATCCTGAATTTCTCTTTAGGAACTCTACTCAGAGATAATATCTCTCTCACATTAAGGAAGCAACAGAAACTTGCAAGAGGTGCTTATTTCCAATTACTGCATGTTGGCATTTCATTAACCTGCCAACTCAACAGAAGGAAGACAGATTACTGTCCCTTAAAAACAGTGGCCTGCAAACCTCCAGATGTTATCACTCCCCCCAGCCCTGGTTTTGGCCAAGGATGGGGAATTATGCAATTTGTAGCCCAGAACATCGGGAGGGCACCACGTTGCTTACTTCAACAAAACAGCCCATCTTAGACATTTCACAGGAGTCAGGGATTGCCAGCAAATGGATTACGCCATTTACTAGTCAGGCATAATCCTTTGCATGTTTAGTCAGAAAAATATTCCAGCATGGCTGGGGAACGCAATCCTAGATATTTTTTTCAGTCTAAACACGTCTTAAAATACTCTCCTTCGGGAACGCTCTTTGATAGGATGAGTCAACTTCAGGACTTCAAAGCTTTTGTTTTTACCTGAAGAGGTCTACTTCATGGACAGTAGGCAAAGCAAGGGAGACCTGTGTATCCGTCTAAAAAACAAACCAAAAAAGCGTTTGCTCAGAGTGGGGCCAAACAGTGGACTAAAAACTTGTGTATACCATGTTGAATAGAAGAAAGACCTGCATCTGCTGGTAGATCCCTGTGTAAGTTGAAGCAGAACGAAAAAGATTGTGAGGTTATTGGGGCCGCACAGGAATGGAGGAGTTAGTTGGCTCCTGCCCGCTCACCTCTCCTGCTTTGCATTTGCTTTCATCAACAATCTAGAAATGCCATGGTTTGTTGTTGGGTAAAGACTCTGGGTTTTTTGTTCCTCAAATACCCAGAATTGTGGGTTCATGTACTGTATCACACTACTGATGAAAAGGGATTCCAGAATTGCTGCTAAAGCAAATGTAAAGCAAAAGCAGAAAACACATAAAAAGGCAGAGTACTTAGTTTAATACAATCCCACCAATTAAGCGGTCTTTGAATTAGCTTTGCACGCAGTCCAGGTCAGTGACTCTTTCCCGCCCCAACTTCCAAACCTGTATTGCCAAAATAAAAGGACTATAGTTTCCATTTCGTTCTGGGACTCATTAAAAATTCCTGGGCAGAGAGGGGATACATTTTTCTCAGAGAGTGGGCATATTTTGGAGGGCAGAAAGGGGAGGAGACCAGAAATGCTAGGATATGATTTATCATAGACCTCCTCTAGCTTCCTTCTCTCTTCCTCAGAAGCACCCTTACTAGATGAGCAGAACAGGATGTCCAGTGGGAGGAAAAATCAAAGACTGGAGGTCAGAAAGGCAAAAGTTACTTCGGCTGCTCCTTCTACCCTGTTGGCTTCAGTCTGGTAGGGCAGAGGAATCTCAGAAGCTTCTGAATTTGGGAGCTTCCAAATAGTAAGGGTGCAGTTCAATATGACTGCACTCTTAAAGAGGGCAGAGGATTCAGGAGACAAGCTATAGCTAAACGTTGCTGGCTGGACTTATGAATTGGTGTAAATAACTGTTTAGGGATCCTGAAGTTGCTTGCTGCTGACACCTCAAGCATTCTGTTCATTACTGAACAGAACAAGTACTTATGGTAAAGAATATAAGCAGCATTTAATGTAATTTATCGCTGCAAAAATGTTTGCACACACTTTCATGCCCCATTACTCTTTCTATTTTACAAAAAATGCTCCCCCAGAGTTGGGATTGCAGACTTGCAAGTCTGGAAATGTAATCTGAAAGTCAGCTGATTGTTTTAAGGGAGTAATCAAGTGGCTGGTGAATTACCTGATGTGTTGATTGTAATACTTGGGTTGTTCCAGGCTTGTCATGACATGTAGGAATCCGCACCTTTGCAAAGAGACATAATTTAAATGTTATTCAGAATGCTAATAACTTGTAATAGCCTTAACATCATTTAATAAATTAGAGATGTTAACCACTTTTGAAAGCAGTAATATACTAGCTCTTCAACAGTGCAAATGCATTGCTCTAAATTGTGTGGGGAAACTATGGCTCGTCAGATGTCCTGAGATCTACAACTCCCAACATCCACGAACACAACAATACTTGAAGAACCATATATTCCACTTGCTTGCTGTAAATGGTTCTTCCTTAAAAGCATTTTTTTAAACTACTACATTGTTTTAAAGATCTCATTCCTTAAGATGCAATCATGTTTAGCCAGAAAAAGCCCCTACAAGGCAACTTTTTCTGGCTAAACATGCACAGGATTTCAGTCTTAATATCCTAGCCTATAAGCAATAGCCCTGTGAAGAATCTGAAGTCTTCACAGAAACCATCAATTCATAAAAACTCCAGAACACAGACTGAAACAGCTGTGAATTCATGAGTACAATTATGGGACTGATCCAGATCCAGATTTAAACGTACAAAGCACAAATTTCAGGCTTTTCCAGTTTAACCAAATTCACAAGTGGCCATTTTCAGTTGGCCCAATTTGTTTAACTTACAAATCTAAACAGAAAAACATAAATTTATAAAATACTTTGTTGCTGTAGAATGTTCATAGATCCTTTCTCTCCTTCCTCTTACCTCTCATGACAGCCTTACAAATATGAAAATAAATACCTTCATTACAATGCCCATAATAGGCAAATGAAGTGTTTTCCCTGGGACTGGAGGGGGCCATCGATCAACATCACTACAAGCTGAAAAACATAATAACCAAGCAGTCACTTTTGACAGTCAATTAAATTATAACAGTGCCTCCTAAAATCAATGATTAAGGAGATTCTCTAACAAAAATTAATAAATTCTGATCCATCTAACACAGGGGTGTCCAAACTTTTTGCAAGGAGGGCCAGATTTGGTGAGGTGAAAATGTGTGGGGGCCGACCATTCAGCCTGACATTCTTTGAAGCATTAACATTAAATGCAAATGAACTATTTTATGAAACACTAAACAAATAACTTAACTGCACTAATGTGAAGGGTGATACTGAGATCTCGATTGCATTATATAGGCCAGGTCTGGCTCAAAAACAGTGGTTTTGATGCGCAAGATGTCACGCAGGTGAAAGTCACTTAGTCTTGTCCTCACGTGGTTCTTGTTAATGTTCATAACCGAGCATGTCTTCTCGCACAAGTATGTCAAACCAAACAAGCTCAGCATTTTCTTAGCAAATGTTCAAATCTCTTGGAACCTGTCTTTATCCAGCTGGTGGTAAAAGTTGACAAGAGCGAGCTGTTGGTGCCGACTGCGACACTCGGTGTCACACTGCAGCTCAATGAGCTCCAGGTGCAGGGGGCCTGGAGCGTCATCAGGGTCCAGAGAAAGGAGATGAAAAAAGCATGATCTCCTTTTCAATAGCTGCAAAATCCCGAAAGTGCTGTTGAAACTCCTCAGCCAGAGATGAGATGTCTGCTTCATACCTCCTTATTTGCACACTCATATTGTTCTGTGGAAAACTGGTCATTCTGCATCAATCCTGCAGCGATGGGAAATGTGTGGTATTGGGCTGCGTTTGTGACAGGTGCCTTTGGAAAAGTAGCAGCTTGGTCCCAAAGGCTTTGATATGTGAATACAGTTGGCTTA